>NC_081549.1:1358724-1377882 GCF_901000735.1 Corylus avellana | reverse complement strand
AGAGAGAAACACTAAAAAATAAAATGGCTCCCTTAAAAAGTGCTGCTACATTTAACTTTTTTTTTAGCTCTTCTAATCAAATATGTATTTTACATATGTTTTTGGCTCATCCAATGTGGGAGGTTTTTTGAACATTTGAAGAGCTATTCTAGATAAAAGTAACATTTGGCTCTTCCATTGGGAATGCTCTAAGGTACCAACGACCTTCCTTTGATAGTACTCGTGCTCCTTATAAAGCGGGAATTATGAGGTTAGATATGGGCTATTGAGAATTATTAGTTAAAGAAATTAGCAATGTTGGCTTTTTAGATTTATAGGATAGGCCAGCCCATATTAGAAGGGACCGGACCTCAAAAGATCCGGACAGATACTTTCACACCGTCTTTCTTGTTTCAAACTAATCCATAATTGTTGGGAAAAAATAATTTGTTTATGGCTAATATTTTGGGCTTATTTGTTAAATTATCTTTTATTTCAAAAGCTTAAGTAAGAAATTAAGAATTTAATACATATTATAAATTAATATTTTAACACTCTTTCTCTTACTTGAAACTAGAAAACTCAGTTTGATTCACACAATCTTACAAGCACGGATGAAATCGGTGGTGAGAGTTTGTAAGTTTGTTTCGACCATATTGGGAGTTTTTGCGTGGTTCATAAAGAGAGATATTAGTTAAAATAAAAAATTGAATATGAAATTAATATTTTAATAGAGTAAAGAACCATTTTGAAAAGCAAGATGATAAAAATACATAAAAATAGTGAGTTTTAAAATGAATTTGGCTAGACTTTTGACTAGTCCAATTCTAATGCTCTAATGCCATTTGGAGAGATCGCAAAACTAATTGTGCCGAAGGATGAGATTCACAATTGAATACAAATTCAATTAATACATTGATATTAAAATAATTGATATGCTTAGCATTTGACCATTAAATAAAAGAGACCAAAGATACATTGTTTGAACTATAAAACTGGTAAGTAACCAAAGTCATCTTGTCATGTAATTAGAAGGAGAGAGAGAGAGAGAGAGAGAGAGAAAGTCATCTTTTCATGTTGTTTGGACTTGAAGAACCGGTCAAGGAGTAAAACAAAACACAAGAAGTAGTTGCTTGGTTTTTGGCTCCATTTGTAGACTCAAGACTGAAGTCTTCATGTTTTGCCATAGTTGTCCCATCCACCTTTCTTGTTGCCCGTTGGGCCGCCAAATGTCATTTATAGGGGTATAGTTTTAGGATAAGGGGTGATTTAATTCTTTAAATTTTATTTATGTTATTTATTTTTTATTTCAATTAAAGGTGAATAGATTCAATACAGTGATAAAATATTAATTAAATTATTATATTTGTACATTTTTCTATCAACTTAGATTTTTTAAGTGATGATTTAACATACCCTATTAGATATGATGAGTAGTGCTATTTTTTACATATATTTATTAGACATGTTTCATCCGCTGATAAAGAGGGATGAAACTAAAAATTCAATTTTAAAGAGGCCTGACTGTATAAAAAATAAAAAAATTACATGAGCCAGAATAAAAAGAAAAATGCTTCTTTCTTTTTTTTTTAACAAATTTAAAGATTAAAAATATATCTTAATAATTTTGTTTAAAGGTAGGGTTGGGGAAGGGAGCCATGGCCCACACAAACCCCCTTTAGTTCTGTTTTTGCCGATTGACGTGACGTGTACTTTAAGTGACGGGCCGTCACTAAAAATAAAAAACAATGAAAAGAGTATGAAAATGATGTAAACAGTGATATATACTCCTACAGAGTCCTAATAACTATAAACTTGTTGAGCTGAGGACAGTTGTAAGAAAGCATATCCTTAATTAGATTGCCCATTCGCCTTTCCAAAGGCAAAGGGCCAAACTCTGAAACTCCCAATGCTGGACAAGAAATCATCTTACAAACGAACAAAAAAATTGACTAATTAATTAATCAAAATGCACGAATAATTAAACACACACATGACATCCATCCATCCCACCAAGGCAAAAACACTCGAGCAGCTAAACACTGATCACATGCAGCCTATAATACAAAACTACAAAACCCGGATCCTCTCACAAGCAAACAAAATAAAGTAGATATTTTTTATTAAATGGTGAATAAAAATAGATACATATGGAAAGGAAAGTGCTTTGTTGTATACAACTTTATATTTGTCACGTCGGTTACAAAACTAAATTACATGAATTTATAAACAGAAATAATATTTAGGAAACACTGGCTTTTTAGAAAGTCTATTTAGATATTTGATAGGGTATTCGTATTCTCGATGGTAGTATTCATTACCAGTATGTGCCGTGGCAAAAATTTTATTGGGTTGCATTTGCATTTTTTTTTGTTTATGATTTCATTCCTATTTTTTGAGCTCTGGCCTGTTGGGATTTACGGTAAGCTTCTATAGAGAGAAAGGAAAAAAGAAGAAGAGGAATTTGCATACCGACCCGAAACGACAAAGCCGAACGACGCGGATAAACGAAGGTTGCAACTTTTACAACACAAAACTACAAAGCCCATCGACCCGAAACGACAGTTCTACGCCAGTATTATAATCACCGTAATATGCGAAAGCATAAACCTGAAATAATCCGATAGTCTCACCTCGGTTTGACAGATTTTCTACACTATATGGACTTGTCCCTTTGCTATCCTTTCTCCGTATAACAAATCTGCGCACCCACCTTCCCCCACCCTCTTCTTCTTCTTCTTCTCTTTCTTCTTGAGGTCAATGTTGCTTCAGATAGTTGGTAGTACGCACGTCTCAGTGTTCTTTCGTCTCAACGGTAAGTTATTCTTTGTCTCACTCACTCACTCATGGTTCTTTGACTTGACTGGTATTTAGTTATTCGTTATGGGTTTTAAAAATAGGTGATTTTGACTGAGATTTGGCTTGGTGATTCGTTTGTTGGCTGAGAAAATGTAGGAAGATTTCCAAGAAAATAAATGAAATTTGGGTATTTGAAATGTATAGGACCTAAAGCGAGCTCAACTCAGCTGGGTTAGATAATTGTGTCTTCTTTTTCATCTGTTTTCTGGGAAACCAAACGAGGGTTATGTTTAGCATAAGGGCTTCTTTTTTTTTCTTTTTTCTTTTTTCTCCGGCGCCCATTTTTAGTTTTTGTATTAAATTTTGCTGCTGAGAATGGGGTTAGTCCAGCATAAATTTTCTCACTTTTCATTCTCCTTTCTGATCCTTAGATGCAATTGACTTTGTCACTGTAGCATAAATTCCCATATTCTAACTTTTTGACTTTCTAATTTTTTTGTTACGTGCTTGATTTACAGGAATTGAGGTTTCTTTTTGAACTTTTAGATTGGTTAGGTTTGAAGTGTATGCATTCTAATGGGGGGTGAGAGTGGGATTGAGTCGTGGTTTGGTAGTATGAGGTGGATTCCATGGAAGGGTGTGTCAGATGCTGAAAAGGGGGGGATTGAAATTTTGGCGTTTGAAGTTGCTAGCTTGATGTTGAAGGTGGTTAATTTATGGCAATGCTTGAGTGATAAGGAGGTTCATAGGTTGAGGAAAGAGATTGTGAACTCGATTGGGCTTAAGAAGCTTTTATCCGAGGATGATGATTATCTGATGGAAATTGCCTTGAATGAAATAGTTGAGAATTTCGTATTTCTGGCAAGGTCTGTGGCCAGGCTTGGGAAGAGGTGCAAAGACCCTTTGTATCACCATTTTGAACATTTTGTTAATGACCCTATTCAGAATGGCTTTCAATGGGTGGGGTGGGAATATAGATGGAAGAAGATGGAGCGGAAGATGAAGAAAATGGAGAGATTTGTTGCCTCTATGACACAATTTTCACAAGAGCTGGAAGTGCTGGCGGAGCTCGAACAAACTCTTAGGAGAATGCAGAATACCGAGCTAAACCGGGTAAAAGTGCTCGAGTTTCAGAAGAAGGTAATCTGGCATCGTCAGGAAGTGAGAAATCTGAGAGAGATGTCCCCATGGAATAGAACTTATGATTATGTTACCCGGCTTCTGGTGCGATCACTTTTTACGATACTAGAGAGGATGAAGCATGTCTTTGGAACTTATCAAGTGCCTTCTTTAGAGCGAATGACTGATTCTCAGCTTATGAATATTGAATGTTTTCCTCGCAGCCATTCCTTTTCCACTCTTCTGCATTCATCTGTTCATCCATCTGAGAATAATCTGCCTGGGTTCTATTCAGGACCTATTGAGAGGTCGGTTTCAACGCGAGGAAAAAATGGTGACATGAGTAGGAGAAAGGACAAGCAACGACATGAGCGTCATTTGTCATCGACCATACATGGAAACCACCTAAAAGTGGAAGCCAATCAATTAGCTCATGTTGGATCTTTCAAAGGGTGGTGCATGAATGCTGCAAGCGAATCTCCTGTTATGCTGAGCTGTAAGCCAACCGGCAGCAGTTCTATGAGGTTGACTGGTGTTCGTATGAAAAGTATTGACAAAACCAGTAACACAAATATTGAATCTTTATCTTGCAGTGACAGGATATATTCTAAATTGTTGTTATTCAATAAGCGTAGGTTGTTGACCGCACCCCCATCCACTCTTGGTGATGCTGCTTTAGCTCTCCATTATGCAAATGTGATTTTATTGATTGAGGATCTGGCTTCATCACCTCACTTAATTGGCCTTGACAAGAGAGATGTTCTGTACAATATGTTACCCACGACTATAAGAACTGCTCTGAGGGCGAGGCTAAAGTCGTATGCCGGAACCATGGCCTCATCTGTTTACAATGCTGCCCTAGTAGTGGAGTGGAGTCAGGCGCTTGGGCAGATATTGGAATGGCTGGTTCCACTTGCTCTAAACATGGTGAAGTGGCATTCTGAGCGGAATTTTGAGAAGCAGGATGCATTTTCTGGAACAAATGTGATGCTGGTCCAGACCCTTTACTTTGCAAATCAAGCAAAAACTGAAGCTGCAATCACCGAGCTTCTTGTGGGTCTGAACTATATCTGCAGGACTGGTGGACAGCGTCGTGATAAAGATGTGCAGGAGCCTGCTGGCTGCAGAGTTTATAATGATTATATGTCCAATAGGGATGACATTGCTGAATGCTGATGATGTTTTATAAATTACGAGAGATTTTTCTCCTAGGCGTCGTAAAATGTACATTATCAATATAGAGAAATGTTCCATTCAAATGGGATGTGGTGGGGTTCAGAACATAGAAGGCATTCCTTCAATTATTAAGGTATTGTTCTGAGCTTCCAGTTAACTTTTCTTACAGGGATTTGGAGATTCTTTTATTTGTTTATGTAGCGGATGAATTTGCCATTTCATGTAAAGCATATTTCATATTGTAACATGAAGCTCCCTGTTGTCTCACATATTTAAATCACTCTTTTAACATGAGTAATTTCAACACAATATCTTCTGTTTCTTCCTCAACTGGATAGCACAATCATAATCGCATCTCTTTTCCTTACTTCTCTCGTGTTTTTAATGTGGCTGCACAGCCTTACGTTGCCTCTTTTGCAAAACCTTGTGAAGCCATAGATCAACTCAACGTGCAACCCTGATTGATGTTCCGCAGCTCTGAACTCAATGTTTATGTCTTCCTGAACTCGTGTGTTTCTGGTCTGGGGATTCACTTCCCCGTGAAGTTGTCATTTCAGAATTGGGATTTCGTAGAACATTTTTGCCCAAATTTCAGGGAATTCAGCGTGAGCTAAGCAAATACCAACCAACCCTATGATTTGTATTGAGGATATTGTCGGTGTACTGTGTGAGCTAAGAAAATACCAACGAACGCAATGATTTCATACTCTTGCAAGGCAGCGTGAGGAGTTGCTCAAGTGAGCTTGATGTCATATTAAATAATTCATTATTATAAAAGTTTTAAGTGGATAGAAAATAATGAATTTAATCATTTAATTATTATTTTAACACATTTATTTATTTGAGGACTCAATAAACAAAACCCAAACACCAAAAATATTTAATTGAAAATGAGAAATAAATTACAAAAACAACATTAGACCATGTTACCTTTGTTCTGATAGCTATCATGTTAAATAATAAAACAAAATAACATGTGCAAAAAGCAGAAACTAAGAGAGAGAAGACAGATAAATTTTGTTAGAGACATGTGTCCGCCACTAAAAAGACCCCGATATGACTACATTATACAATTGTATTAATGGTCTAGGAAAAACATGGTTGGCAAGGTAAGATAGAAAAGGTACAAACAACCATGGTAAATACATTACATTTATACTAGATGTTCATATCATTCTCATCCCATTTGACTGATGTGGTAATGCCCATCGGTCATTGTTAAAAAATAAAGATCAAGGGTTGAAATTATAGCATTTAGCATCACATCACCCTAACGAAATGAAAGTTTAGTACCTAACATTACTTTTTCAAGAAGTAGACTTCTAAACAAAGTGGTTCCAACTCTTCAGTGTCTATACAAAACATGTTTTAGGCACTGCCATCAATGGTTCTGACTTCCGCACTGTTACGCCCAAGTTGTCCTTCATGTCCATCGTTTCTGGAGTCACATTGCCATCGAGTTCCCAATCAAATTTGTGAAGCAATGAGCCCAAAATAAGGTGAAGAACTCTGTGAGCCAAAGGCACCCCTGCACACATTCTTCTCCCAGCGCCAAACGGGATCAGCTCATAATGTTGCCCCTTATAATCAATCTTTGTGTCCATAAACCTGTCGGGCTTGAAAGCCAAAGGGTCTTCCCAGACATCTGGGTCTCTTCCAATTGCCCAAGCATTCACAAGAACCTGTGTGTTTTTGGGTATCTGAAACCCCATGAAATCGGTGTCTTTCATTGCCCTTCGTGGGACTAGGAATGGAATTGGAGGATGTAATCGCAGTGTTTCCTTGATTACTGCCTGCAAGTATGGGAGATTGTCGATGTCACTCTCTTCAACCTTTTGCTTTGGTCCGACTACTCGCGCCAGCTCGGTTTTGGCCTTCATCATCGACTCAGGATTGCATAGGAGCTCTGTCATTGCCCATTCAATACTGCTGCTTGTTGTTTCTGAACCAGCCAAGAATATTTCCTGCATCAAACATACAACTATTATTACTTTCTTATGTACATTTTTGGACACATGTCAAAATTTTGTCGATAACATTTAGAATTTGTTGGGTGAAGAAAAGCCCTGAACCCACTTCCTATAATTTTTTTTACAGATGAATCACTCCATTGATCTTACAAATCCTTCCATTATTGAGCTATAAGACATTTTGCCACTATTTGCCTTCTTCATCCAAACAATGATACCTTAATTAATTTCAATTCAACTAAAACAATATCTCAATTAAATTGAGATGGACTCCAAAAAAAAATGTTCCCCTAAGTTATGAAAAATTAACTTATTATGAATTTTTATAATTTGTCCCAATCTAGCAGCAGCATAACCGATCAATATCCTCTCTACTACAATAGAAATGGAGAGAATTTTTTTCACCAAACAAATTAGATTTCATAAATCTAATATAATAAGTTGCTAATTTCACAAGATAATATTATATATAACATTTTTTATCTCACAATACTAATAGTCTCAATCAATCTTTGAATAAGTCTTTTTTTTAAAAAAAAAAAAAAGAAAAAAAAAAAAAAAGAAGAAGACTAAAAAATATGGTTCATAGCATTTTTTTTTTCACATAAGAGTAATACTAAAAATTATATTTTTATCTAACAACTATTTCATAATACTAATTTATAAGTCCTAACTAATCAATTCTTATATATATATATAAAATAAAAAACATGATATATAAAGTAATATTATAAAGTATAGCCTCTATTCATTAATTTTTCTTACCTACCCACTCAAATGAGTGGAGGATAAGGATGAAAAATGTATCATTAGATTCGTTACTGAATAGTGGAGGGTTACTAATTAAACTTACCAAAATAAAAATATTTACGTCCCTATCAGAAATTTTGATGGGCTCATCTTTTCCATTGCCTTCAAACTCAAGCAACACATCCAGGAAGTCCTTCCTCGTATCTCCGCCGGCCTGCCTATCCTTTATCCGCTCCTCCACAAACTTGGATGCAATCTCCATAGCTTTCCCAAGATCCCTCTCCATGTTCCTCCTCAACCCCTGCGGGTCCAGCCACCGCAGCCAAGGGAAATAGTCCGCCATGTTCGCATGCCCCGACCACTCCGCCAGCGCTATCATCGCCGTAAAAAAATCCGACACCTCCTTCGACTGCGGATCCAACAAGTCACGAGAAAGCATGAGGTTTCCGAGGAGATTGAACGTCATGAGGAAAACAAACCTCGCCACGTGCAGTCCACGCGAGGGCGCGTCAAGTTTCCTCGCCTCCTCCTCGATCCACAACAACATTTTGTCCACGCATCTCCTGCGTATGTCGGCCGACTCGTTCACGCGCTTGGCGACTAACATGTCGACCGTTACAAGCCGCCTCAGCACACGCCAGTACGAACCGTAAGGCGCGAGCGCTAACGAGCCCTGGTGGTAGTTGTGGGCGCGCATGGTCTCGGTGACGGTGCGCTCGGCGAAAGAGAGATCGTGGTTTTTGAAAAACTCGGTGGCTGCTCCGACGGAGAGGATTGCCATGGAGTTTCTGGCGCCGAACCTTAGCCATATAACGGGGCCGTACTTTTGCCTTAGGCCCGCCAGGGTGCGGTGTGGCATTGCTCCAAGATCGAACATGTTGCCGAAGATCGGCCATCCCGGTGGCCCTGGAGGAAGCCGGCGATTAAGGCTTGACTTTCTACGGCGGATGAAGAGGAGTAGAGCTGATAAGAAGAGGATGAGCAAGCGCCACTCCATGACGTCAAAAACGAGCTGCTCTTGCTCTCTCTCCCCTATTGTTTCTTCTAAGCTAAGCTAATGCTTCTACTTACTCATTTATAGACTGTTGTTGTAATTAATTAAAGAAAATAATAATAAATCATCTACTAAAGTTCCTAATATTTGGTCATGTACTTGTCTGTCTAATTGAAATTGAGGAGTAGTTTATTGGTTTATTATTAATATTTAACTGAATAAGTAAAATAAAGAAGAGATGTAAATACTTAAAATTATTAAAACGATTCCTTAACTAAAGAATAATGAGCAGCCCATCTTTGTCGTGAGCTAAGATTTAATACGGTGATGCTTACTGTAAACTAGGATCTATAGAGCATTATGCTTAATTATGTTTTGCTATCTATAAATGTAGCTCTATTCCTTTAAAAAAAAGAAAAAAAAAATATATATTGAGCCGAATTCTGGATGCTGTACGTACGCTTGAGGTCACACACATATTGAAGGAAATTAAATGCTTATTTTAAATATACAAATACAAATATATAATATTTCCGCTGACGGGATAGTCTATCCAAAAGGGAATGTATATTATATTAAAGGAAAGTTAGATACGGAAGGTACTGAAAACTGGCAAAATTTAATGCTATCCGACTAATTAAATCGGGCAGTGATTCTAAGCACGCCTAGCTATTTATTTATTATTATTATTTTTAATATTAAAAAAAATAAAAATTGCCAGCGTGCCGTTGTATTTAGCTTCACCCAATTAAATCAGAGATAAACTTCCAATACATTTACACCTTACGTGACTTTTTAAGTTATTATTAAATTTTAGATTAATTATTATTAAATTTTAATTGAATAGTAATTTTAAAAGCCATATTAGCGTAAAGGGGATAAAACGATGATCTTAGCATTACTCTTTTTCATGAACCTTGCTGCCAGCTGGATTGGATACTCACCAATTTGATTAGGAAAATGATCAAGGCATAACTTAAACTCAATTTTGGCTCAACTTTTCTCTTAAGTTTTTTTTTTTTTTTTTTTTTTTTTTTTTTAAAAAAATGTTTGTGGAGGAGAGAGAGCCTTAAACTAGAGAGAGAGAAATTTGGTCTAAAAGTTTAGTTAAAGTTAAGTTTAAGTTGTGATTAAATCACACCTCGATTGATTAATTGGTATTCACACTGCAACTAGAGTATCTATCTAATTTACTTATCAAAATAGGTGAACGGGTTATTAAATACTTTATTCAAGCTTTCTTAAGCTTGTGGTCCCAATTAGTAACAATTTAGACAACAAATTTGACGGGGTCTTTATCCAACCTAACTGGCAAAGTTTGACTTTTATGTTTCATAACTATAATATATAACAAGGGCACGGGCACATTACTCTAGTAGAATATGGGTGTAGTATATAGCGTTAATTTTTTTTTAAAAAAAAAAAGCTTAAGTGACCATTGAAATTTCACATTTTATCAAATCGCTCTCTAAAATTAAAAGATATCAAATCACTCCTTAGGATTCAAAATATTTCTAAATAACCCCTTTCGTCCTCAATTAATTTTTCAAGTGATATGTGACCATATACACGCTACGCTAGATTGCCACCTCAATCTAAATTTTAAAAACAGTACACATAAATCCCAAAAAAGAAAATTCTATTTTGAGCTCCTTAAGAAATAGTAGCATCAACCCTTTTGCCGTTACCTTACTACATCCCTCGAGTCGTTGTGACGCATCTCCATTTGGATATGCTATGGGCTTTAGTTTTGGCTTTATTGAAGCTCGATATGTCATCCTTTGGCAGCCGCACCCACCAATGCGCCCCTCCATTGTCTTCTCCAGCAAGCTCGCATCCCATCGCCACCTTATGCACATCTATTAGGCCTTCACGTGCCCACATGTGAATCTTACTCGCTTCTGCGTTCATGTCGTCTCCACTATTGGTGTTGATGATTTATAGGCGTAAAGATTTTTTTTTTTTTTTTTTTTTTTAAACTAATTTTTATGCATGTATGTTATGTGTTGTTGCTTTCAACTTGACCCAAACCGTTAGGCTTTAAACTCTTTTTCTGTGAAAGATATTCCATTTCCATTGTTCATTTTAATTTTAGTCCGTCAATTTTATCGGAAGCTAATATAGATCTAAATTTTTAAAAATTCTCTTATTCTAAATGATTTTACATGGTGCAACTTTCATTGGTTGCATTCACAAATAAATTTCAATTTTCTTCGCATTGAGCTGTTAGTCGTTTGTGTAGATAACCTAGATTTTTTAATTGTTTAAGCTTAAGCTTGTATTTTTATTTTTTTTCCTATTTTAATAATGTTAAGGTTGTATTTGTTTTCGTTTAGTTCTGTTTGTTGTCCTTGTTGCTGTCCTTCGTAATTTGTTTTGGATGAGCTTATTAAAAAAAAAAAAAAAAGAAGCGAGAAAAACATTGGTCTGAGAGAGGCGGCAGAAGAGAACCTTCACCCCCGCAAACGTTAAACAGCTTTGAAAAATGTGCAGCCGCCCTGTAAGGTGAAACGTGACGGTGACTTCTTTTATATAATAATGTATTTAAAAATAAGTTAATTAATTCTACGGTCATCTCAAGGGAACACACCCGACTGAAAACGTACCTCTAATGAATAGGAATTGGAGGTACCTTTTATATAAACGTACCTTCTTTTATATAATAACGTACCCCTAATGCCAGCACGAACTTCAATACCAGGATACTGTAGCTTGACCTGTTGCCCACTTGCTGCGCTTGTTGTGTTGAAGCTACAGTGCCGTGGAAAAAGCTACAGAGTGCAAGAGGGGTTAACAAACATACCCATAGACAAACAGTATCTTCTTTGGATAAACTCATTCACACACGAAGCAAATAAATAAATAAATTATTTGCAGGTTAATTCATACAAAAATGAAATAAAAAAACACTTGATGAACTGACATCATATGTCCTATGTATTACCGATGAATTCAAATTGGGTGACCGATAACCACCTAAATTTTTAGTTAAGGAAAATGTTTTATTTTTTGTTCCTATTTTTCTCGGATAAAGTTTTTCTTTAAACTGAGTTTAAATAATTTTTTTCAATCTACTTTATAAAAATGACATATGTCTCTTAAACATGTGAGATGCACATATTTTTTTAATAGTAGAGATAAAGCTTAAATATATTTTATTTAAAACTCATATGTATCTTACATATTATTAAAAAAAAGAACACATGTTAATTTTATAGAGTGGGTTGGAGGAAAACTTTGTCAATTTTTCTCCTATTCTCCTACTTACTAAAATCAGTAAAATAAGTGAAATAAAGAGAGAGGTATTCTACTGTTAATATTTTATTAGTAAAGTCTACTTAACCCCCTCAAACTAACACTCTAATGACAATTTATTCCATAAATTATCAATTAAGATAATTTACCTCCAAAAACTACCAAAACAATGACAATGTATCCTCAATTTTAACAAATTGACGAAATTACCCTAACTACAATAAAAACAAAAATACTAAAACTTAATTTTTTTTTCTTCAAAATTTTAAGGGTAGTTTTGTCTGATTAAAATTTCTATATGGGTAATTTCGTTATTTTGCTACCATTGGGGGGTATATTATCATTGTTTTGATAGTTTTTGGGGTAAATTGTCGCAATTAATAGTTTTGAGGGTAGATTATCATTGTGGTGATAGTTTAAGGGGGTTAAGTAGACTTTACCCTATTTTATTTTATTACATTTAATATAATGTATATGGTTTCATTTAAATATTTTTAAATAATACAACACCATATTTAAGATATGGTAATATACACACTATTAAAATCTTTTACGTTTAATTCGAAATAAAGAAGATCCTCATTTATCAATTTACTGGTGTCAAATCAAACTTAGAGTAAGAACTTGCACTAATCTTATAAATTTGAGTGATGCAAATGCAATCATTTAACACTAAAATTGAGATGATGGGAGTGAGGAAAATAGCCATAAATCATGACGGGAAAGTGATGGCATCGATGTGCACACTACAAAGCCACATATTTATAACCTGAATGTGACGGTTTGAAAGGTGATAGAATTTAGTAGAAATTGGGATTTCAAAATATCATGAAGAAAGGAGATGCATTGAAAATAATTATAACTTTGCAAAGGGATTGGTACAATTGGAGCATATATGGACATTTGATAAATGATACCAAAGTCCTTGTGAACAACTTTTAATCATGGTATGTGGGACAATGAAGTATGCAGCAATTAAGTTAGATGCTGCCTTCCAAGCATGCTTGGGAGTTGGGGCTCATTTTACTTTCAAATCTTATTTAATTGTAGCATATAAGTTAAGCTATCGATCCCACCTGGACAAGTATGAGATTGGTTCATGTTGCTCTCATAGATTAGGAAAAATGAAAGAGAATTTATTGGGTAAAGTCCACTTAACCCCCTCAAGTAACTCCCAATGCTAGCAAAATGACGAAATTACCTCTATAGAAATTTAAATAAGACAAAAATACCCTTAAAAATTTGAGAAAAATTAAATTTTAGTATTTTAATTTTGTTAAAATCGGGGTACATTGTTATTGTTTTGGTAGTTTGAAAGGTAAATTGTCGCAATTAATAGTTTGGGAAGTAGTTTGAGGGGGTTAAGTGGACTTTACCCGAATTTATTTTATAGTCTAAATTTTATTTTGTTGCATTTTATGATGTACATGGTGTCGCGTCTTTTAAAATTACATATACATCATTAGACTTGTAAAATTTAATTTAAACCATAAAGGAATATTAATTAAATAATAAAATTCACTATTTCTTACCCGTTTAAGCTTTTAGGATAAATGTTTATTTAATATAGTATCAAAGCAAATGTTCTGAATTTAAACCCTATTTCTTCCATTCATCTTCTATTTTAATTAAATCTTTTACGTATTAAACCTGATTTAACATATTAGTCCCGAATAATTCAAGTTTCAATAAATTATTATGAATATGAAGCATTTTCCAAAAAAAAATTAATAATAATAATAAAGTCCAGAGGTTTTAGCTATGGCCAATCCTGTAACCTTGCTTAATTCATAGGGATTCCTATTGCTGTTTGGCAATTGGATTCAGGTTTTAGGCAACGCAATTAGCGCCATTAATGTTGGAAATGAATTATTAAAGCGATGCATAAAAAACTGGTTTCAAGAAACTGTTGGGCCTATTAATAATGGATTAGGAATTCCCTTGTCACCTTAATTGATGATAATTACTAGTCCGGGGCCCAAGGCCCGGTGCTAAGTCCAACTGCAAACTTTGCCACCATGTGTCAGGATCTCTTTAGAAAGATTTTGAGGCGATAAATAAGACATATGTTTCATTAATAAACATATGTTTCAATTCATCCCATGACCCTTGGAGCTGAGGTGGTCTCCCGTCACCCCTTAATTTTTTTTTATTTTTTAAATTTTTTTATTTTTTAATTAAATTTAAATTATATATAATATTTTATTTTTATTTTTATTAATAGGACATATGTCTCATTTATGGCCTCAGAATCTATCTAGAACCTGACCATTAACTAAATATTTTCTGGTCTAGACCGGAGAAGATCCTGTTCCAGGATCAGCAGCAGATTCAATTAATTCTTTTTTAAGATCATATCAATTATATAATAAGAAATTAGAAAAAAAAAAAAAATTATATAATGAGAAGGAGAAATGGCAATGCTATATATGGACTCCATCCTCCTACCTTTATTTTATTAGGCTATGTGGCAGTACCTATAGGTTTTCAGACTTGTTTTTTTTTTTTACAACAATCAGTAAAACCGATATTAAATGGGATACATGTTATACAATCATTTTTTTAATTTTTATTTATTTTTTACAAATTTAATAAATAAATCATTGGATTTGTAACTTATGTGGGTCCTATACAAATTCAATGGTTTGATTCATCTATTCACTATATGGATATGGAGATAGTTAAAAGATGATTAAAATAATTAATTTTATAATTTTATAATACCTAAATTACTCTTCTATCATCTTTACATTTTTTGCTTTGACAAAAATAAAATTTGAGCAGTTCAAGTTAAAATTTTGCATGTACTCACATCGTGTTGAATTTTCCATCAATTTTAACGCTACAATCTAAAGGATGGTGTAAATAGAAACAAATGGTAGTCTTAACATCCCAAATAATTTTTAAGTTAAATAAATCATTATGAAATATGAATAGGGATAAGCTCATGCATTAAAATAATAATAATAATAAAGTTTGGATCAGGTTGGTGGGTATTGGGCAGGATGCTTTAGCTAGCCAATCATCCTGCAACCCTGCTTTCTAGGGAATCCTGGTGCTGTTTGGCTATTGGATTAGGTTTTAGGCAACGCAATTAGCGCCAATCTGTTAATGATGGAAATGATTAATTATTAAAGCGACACATAAAAAACTGGTTTCACGCAATGGATTTGGCTTACATGCTGTTATTAAAATAAGAGCATGTATACTGTAGTTGAATCAACGGTTAAGATTGAATTTTTCAAAATCTCTTTTTCATTTTCTCTCTCTTATTAAATGCTTATAAAAGTAAGTCAACTTTAAAATTCAATCTTGACCGTTGATTCAACTACAGCATACATGCTGTTATTAAAATAACAGCATGTAAGCCAAATCCGCAACTCAACAGTTGGGCCGTTGAATTTCTATCATCGGCCTATTAATAATGGATCAGGAAATCCCTTGTCACCTTAATTGATGATACTTCAAGGGATTGTCTTAATTAGAGATGCTGCTCATGTAGCCTTGCTGTCTAGAGTAATTTTAGGAGGCCTACTTGTGTTTTACTTGTATCTTACTAAGAATAATGTAGCTATTAAAATCACTCTTGGATCAAAACTTAATAATGATCAATCACAAGTTCAATGGAGATTTTAATAACCACATCATTCTTAGTAGAACACAAGTAGGACATAAGTAGGTCATTTAAAATTACTCGTCAATCTGGCCTCTTCATTGGCTTGTTCCTCCCCAATACTTGAAACATGATAATATTCAGTTAGTTGTATTGAATAAGTATTTTTGTTTTTTGTTTTTTTTTTTTTAAAATAACAAAAATACTCTTACAATACAACTAACTAAATATCATTTAGTTTAAATGAACTAAAAAAAGATCATAATTCCTAATACTTAAAGGAGACTCACTGTTGTCAGTCTTCGCCATCAACAAACCACATCTCTTCTCGGAATGGGCCAATGCCTCAATAATATCAAACACCCTCTAACAATTGCTTTTTCTAAAGAAGTGAACTGCTTCGAACACCTTTAGACATGCAAATTGATGCGCATATTAAGTTTCAAAATTGGCCACTTCTCACCAAATATTTGAAAGTATTCCAATAATTCCCCATCCTCTCTTCTGCTATGATTAGAAGTTATAGAAGACCCTTATAATTGTTTCCCTTTTTATTTTTTATTTTTAATAAAATCGACTTTATGCATACAAATTTAGGACGACACACTAGTCATCATTGATATTTGTCATGAAAAGTTATCATGCGACATCGCACTAGTCGCATGTAGATTTTTTTTTTCAAATGCCTCTTTGTTATTATAATGATTCATTTGTTTGTTCTTTTATTAGTTCTCTTTTATTGTAGGTACGACATTATGACAACTCATTTCCATTTGTAATTTTCATCATGTATATTCCATTGGCATAAATGAATAGTATAATAATTTATCTTTTATACACCCAATATTAATAACTTAACACTTATTTTAAACCAATGCTATTTAAATGGAGGCTTTGATCTAGTGTGTTGTAAATATTGAATGATACATGCAAGTTATTATTATTATTTTTAATTTTCCTGAGCTTGGATATGATGATACCTCTCCACATGTTCTTTATGTAAGTTTTCTAATATACCAAAAGTCAACTATATTAATTGCGTGAAGAAAAAAAAAAAACCTCTTGGAAAATCTTATGCTCCTAGCTAGCTAGCCGGACTTTACTTGAACCAAGAGTTAGTCCTCTGGGTCATTAGGGAGAAATTGGGGCTTGTTGAATGGATGTTTTTACCAGTATTGTACTCTTCATGTTTGATCAATATAAGCAACTATGATTTATCAAAAAAAAAAAAAAAAAAAAAAAAGCTAGCTAGCCGGACATTACTTGAACCAAGAGTTATTTTAATATAATATTTTCATATTTCTAAAAGCTACAATTATTAAAAATAAATTATTTTTGAATCAGTTTATACTTTAATGGGTCTCAAGTTATTTAATTGTGGTAACAATTCAAGGATTTAATCTCAATAAATAGTTTTTTTATTGGATGTCTACATAAGAGAATTTCTAGAGCAAGACAAATATGATGGCTAAGAGATGTGCGATAAAACGTAAGTTGGTGATGATGATGTTTACTATTCGATCTCATACTACTCGAAGTGCATGCTAATAACCCCATACCTCTTTCTTCCGCTCCCACTCCACTACCATCCAACCTTCAACCCTTCCAACTTGATCTATATGAGAATATGACTTATATTCATCGTTGCCTTGAAATCTGTTACGTTTTCGGGACTCCGAGCGCGTAACTGGTTTATGAACTGGAAAATTACCAGGATCGTTTCTCCTTAGCTTCCTTATTATTGAGAAAATAAGCAAAACAATTCTAGCGGTAGGATTTTCGAGGAATCCTGGACCTCCTTTGGTAGAGCAATTCGAGAAGCTCTTAAACTCCCACAAACACAAAGTTTGAATAAATTCTTGACTGACTTCTTATTCCATAGCAATGCAGTATTTAAAGAATAGAATTACAACTGAAATATAGTCCCACACGTGTGTGACTTATGACTCCTAAAGCAATAAAGATAGGAACTCCTAAAACAATAAAGATAAGACTCCTAAAGCAATAAGGATAAGATCTCCTCAAGCGATAAGAATAAGAACTCCTAAAATAATAAAGATAAGACTCCTAATGGAAATAATAAGAACTCTAAAACAATAAAGATAAGACTCCTAATGGAAATAAATTACTGCATTGTCTACGTTGACACACCCACCAACCCTTAGCCACTTATACGTAACACTCCCTTCCCCTTGAAATTGTCCTTGTCCTCAAGGACAAATGATGGAAACCGAAGCTGCATGTCATTGAAATTCTCCCATGTTGCATCAGCAGGAGAGAGCCCCTCCCAATGGACTAAAACTTCAGTAATTCCCTTCCTGGTGCGATACTCCAGTGCCATTTTAGGTCTTGGCAGCACCCTTCCCTCTGCATTATCCACATATGGCAGCGTGTCTTGTACCACAACAGTTGTCCCCACTTGCTTCTTCAACAATGATACATGGAAAACATGATGTATTTTGGAACCTGAGGGAAGATTGAGCTTGTAAGAAACAGCCCCCATTTTTTCCAGAATCTGATATGGCCCATAAAATCTAGGAGACAACTTCAAGTGTTTCCTCACTGCTACCGACATTTGTCTATAAGGTTGTAGGCACAAATAGACCCAATCCCCCACATTAAACTCCCTCTCTTGGTGGTGTTGGTCATAGATTTTCTTCATTCTTGCTTGTGCTTCTTTCAAATGCTCATTGGCTTCTTTAATAATGTCATCGCGATCCACCAAGAGTTGTTCCACTGCTGCTACCTTTGAAGTGCCTGGCACATACGACAACAAAGTAGGTGGTTCTCTACCGTAGACGACTTGAAAAGGAGTGCACCCCAATGCTGAATGTAGACTTGTATTATAACAAAATTTCACCCATGGCAGCCACTGAACCCAATCACTTTGCTTGGAGCTTGTAAAACACCTTAAATACATTTCAATTGTGCGATTTACTACTTCCGTTTGACCATCGGTTTGGGGATGGTAAGCAGAACTGAAATTGAATTGTACTCCATTCAAGCGAAAAAGTTCCTTCCAAAAAGAGCTGATGAAAGCCGGATCACGATCACACACAATAGTTTTTGGGATTCCATGCAACTGGAAAATATTTTCAAAAAAAACTTGGGCCACAGCAGGGGCTGTATAGGGATGGCTAATTGGAGTAAAGTGACCATACTTTGACAATCTATCAACTACCACAAATATGGTTGTCTTACCCTTGGAGGTTGGCAACCCATCTATGAAATCCATAGAGATGTCAGTCCAAATTACTTCCGGAATGGGTAAGGGCTGCAATAGTCCATTGGGTTGAGTAGTAGCTACCTTGTGTCGTTGACACACATCGCATTCTTGTATAAAACTCCGAATTTGACTCCTCATTCCAGCCCAAAAAAATACTGACCTTATTCTATGAATAGTTTTGTGGAAGCCTTCATGGGTGCTAGAATGGTATTCCCTAATGATCATAGATATAAGAGGAGAGTTACCATCAAGGTATATTCTGTTTTTGAAGTAAATC
>NC_081549.1:1357005-1358624 GCF_901000735.1 Corylus avellana | reverse complement strand
ATAAACTTCCAATACATTTACACCTGACGTGACTTTTTAAGTTATTATTATATTTTAGATTAATTATTATTAAATTTTGATCGAATAGTGATTTTAAAAACTATATCAGCGTAAAGAGGATAAAATGATAATCCTAGCATTACTCTTATTCATGAACCTAGCTGCCAGCTGGATTGGATACTCACCAATTTGATTAAGAAAATGATAAAGGCATAACTTTGGCTCAACTTTGGCTCAACTTTTTTCTTAAATTTTTTTTTTTAAAAAAAAAAAAATGCTTGTGGAGGAAAGAGCCTTAAACTAGAGAGAGATAAATTTTGTCTAAAAGTTTGGCCAAAGTTAAGTTTAAGTTGTGGTTATATCACACCTCGATTGATTAATTGGTGTTCACACTGCAACTAGAGTATCTATCTGATTTACTTACCAAAATAGGTGAAAGGTTTATTAAATACTTTTTTTTTTTTTTATTAAATACTTTATTCAAGCTTTCTTAAGCTTGTGGTCCCAATTAGTAACAATTTAGACAACAAATTTGACGGGATCTTTATCCAACCTACCTGGCAAAGTTTGACTTTTATGTTTCATAACTATAATATATAACAAGGGCACTAGCACATTACTCTAGTAGAATATGGGTGTAGTATATAGCGTTAATTTTTTTTAAAAAAAAAATGCTTAAGTGACCATTGAAATTTCACATTTTATCAAATCGCTTTTTAAAATTAAAAGATATCAAATCACTCCTTAGGGTTCAAAATATTTCTAAATAACCCCTTTCGTCCTCAATTAATTTTTCAAGTGATATGTGACCATATACACGCTACGCTAGATTGCCACCTCAATCTAAATTTTAAAAACAGTACACATAAATCCCAAAAAGAAAATTCTATTTTGAGCTCCTTAAAAAATAGTAGCATCAACCCTTTTGCCGTTACCTTACTACATCCCTCGAGTCGTCGTGACGCATCTCCATTTGGATATGCTATGGGCTTTAGTTTTGGCTTTATTGAAGCTCGATATGTCATCCTTTGGCAGCCGCACCCACTAATGCGCCCCTCCATTGTCTTCTCCAGCAAGCTCGCATCCCATCGTCACCTTATGCACATCTATTAGGCCTTCACGGGCCCACATGTGAATCTTACTCGCTTCCGCGTTCATGTCGTCTCTACTATTGGTGTTGTTGATTTATAGGCTTAAAGTTTTTTTTTTTTAACTAATTTTTATGCATGTATGTTATGTGTTGTTGCTTTCAACTTGACCCAAACCGTTAGGCTTTAAACTCTTTTTCTGTCATAGATATTCTATTTCCATTGTTCATTTTAATTTTAGTCCGACAATTTTCTTGGAAGCTAATATAGATTTAAATTTTAAAAAATTCTCTTATTCTAAATGATTTTACATGGTGCAGCTTTCATCAGCTGCATTCATAAATAAATTTCAATTTTCTTCGCATTGAGATGTTAGTCGTTAGTGTAGCTAACCTGGATTTTTTAATTGTTTAAGTTTAAGCTTGTATTTTTTTTTTTCCTATTTTAATAATGTTAAGGTTGTATTTGTTTTCGTTTAGTTCTGTTTGTTGTCCTTGTTGCTGTCCTTCGTAATTTGTTTTGGATGTGCTT
>NC_081549.1:1313302-1356905 GCF_901000735.1 Corylus avellana | reverse complement strand
GATATGGCCCATAAAATCTAGGAGACAACTTCAAGTGTTTCCTCACTGCTACCGACATTTGTCTATAAGGTTGTAGGCACAAATAGACCCAATCCCCCACATTAAACTCCCTCTCTTGGTGGTGTTGGTCATAGATTTTCTTCATTCTTGCTTGTGCTTCTTTCAAATGCTCATTGGCTTCTTTAATAATGTCATCGCGATCCACCAAGAGTTGTTCCACTGCTGCTACCTTTGAAGTGCCTGGCACATACGACAACAAAGTAGGTGGTTCTCTACCGTAGACGACTTGAAAAGGAGTGCACCCCAATGCTGAATGTAGACTTGTATTATAACAAAATTTCACCCATGGCAGCCACTGAACCCAATCACTTTGCTTGGAGCTTGTAAAACACCTTAAATACATTTCAATGGTGCGATTTACTACTTCCGTTTGACCATCGGTTTGGGGATGGTAAGCATAACTAAAATTGAATTGTACTCCATTCAAGCGAAAAAGTTCCTTCCAAAAAGAGCTGGTGAAAGCTGGATCACGATCACACACAATAGTTTTTGGGATTCAATGCAACTTGAAAATATTTTCAAAAAAAACTTGGGCCACAGCAGGGGCTGTATAGGGATGGCTAATTGGAGTAAAGTGACCATACTTTGACAATCTATCAACTACCACAAATATAGTTGTCTTACCCTTGGAGGTTGGCAACCCATCTATGAAATCCATAGAGATGTCAGCCCAAATTGCTTCCGGAATGGGTAAGGGCTGCAATAGTCCATTGGGTTGAGTAGTAGCTGCAATGTGTTGTTGACACACATCGCATTCTTGTATAAAACTCCGAATCTGACTCCTCATTTCAGCCCAAAAAAATACTGACCTTATTCTATGAATAGTTTTGTGGAAGCCTTCATGGGTGCTAGAATGGTATTCCCTGATGATCATAGATATAAGAGGAGAGTTACCATCAAAGTATATTATGTTTTTGAAGTAAATCAGCCCTCCTTTGTACTCCCAAGGCCCTACTGCCTCGTCCTCCTCAATCTTCTTCACTAACTCTTGCAATTGCGGCTTTGTAGCAACTTCTTCTTGAATGGGCTCCAACCAGTGTGGTATGGGATGAGAAATGGCAGCCAACTCTCCATATTCTGCTCTCCTTGAAAGTGCATCTGCTACTGTGTTTTCCACACCCTTCTTGTACTCAATTGAAAAATCATAACCAAGCAATTTGACCAACCATTTTTGTTGCGCTGTAGTAGTGATAGCTTGCTGCCATAGGTATTGTAGACTTTGGTGATCGGTGCGAATAATGAAATGGCTGCCCAATAAGTACGGTCTCCACTTTTGCACCGCTGTGACTAGTGCAAGCATTTCCTTTTCATAGGTTGATAATTGAAGGTTCTGTCCTTGTAAAGCTTGGCTGAAGTAAGCAATAAGGTGCCTTTCCTGCATTCACACAACCCCTATACCACTCCCACATGCATCACATTCCACTACAAACTCCTTAGAGAAATCGGGCAACGCTAAGACGGGAGCTCGAGTCATGGCTTTCTTCAATTCCTCAAAGGCATGCTCCGCTAATGGTGACCACCCAAAGGCATCATTTTTTAATAATTGAGTAAGAGGCTTTGCTATTTCCCCATACTTCCTAATAAATTTTCGGTAATACCCCGTCAATCCTAGAAACCCTCGTAAAGCCTTTGTGTTTTTAGGGATAGGCCAATTTATCATGGCTTATATTTTTTCTGGGTCCATGGCTACCCCTTTTTGGCTAATAAGGTGGCCGAGATACTGCACTTCTTCCAACCCAAACTGACATTTCTCCATCTTTACAAACAACGCGTTTTCTCGAAATATTTTTAACACCCTATTTACATGTACAAGATGGTCCTTCCAATTCGCACTATAAATTAATATGTCATAAAAAAAAACAAGAACGAACTTACGGAGCAATTTGGAGAAGATGTCATTCATGAGTGCTTGGAATGTTGATGGTGCATTTGTGAGGCCAAATGGCATAACAAGGAATTCGTAGTGCCCTTGATGAGTTCGAAATGCTGTCTTTTCCACCTCTCCGGCGTACATCCTGATTTGATGGTAACCTGACCTCAAATCCAGTTTAGTGAAAAATTGTGCCCCATGCAATTCATCCAAAAGCTCATCGATCACCGGTATAGGAAATTTGTCCTTGATTATGATATTGTTTAAGGCCCGATAATCAACACACATGCGCCAAGAACCATCGTGTTTCTTTACTAATAAGACTGGTGATGAATACGGGCTTGTGCTAGGCCGAATCACCCCTGACTCTAATAAGCCATAAACTATTTTCTCGATTTCATTTTTCTGGTAGTGAGGATACTGATATGGGTGTACACTGACTGGACCCGTCTCTGGTTTGAGTGGAATGCGGTGATCATGTTGTCTTCTAGGAGGCAAACCCCGAGACTCCTCAAAGATTTCTGGAAAATTGTCTAATATTTTTTTCAAGTCTGGGTTATCTGAGCTGAGACCCCCTTGGGATGTGCCTAGGTTTATTGAGAACAAAATAAATCCTAATTGCTGATTTTGGATTCCCTGCACGATTCCTTTAGAATTCACCAATCTATTCCTAGGTACGGTCAGTCCCCATAACTCTACCTCCTTTCCCTTCCACATGAACTTCATATTCAGTTTTGAAAAATCGCACAGAATTGGTCCTAAGACCCGCAGCAATTGTGCCCCCAACACTGCTTCACAGCCCTCCATTGCAAGCAAAAAAAAATCCATCACAAACTCAGCCTTATTGAGACATACCTGAACTCCATGGCAGCGACCTTCACTGCGAATTCGTTCCCCGTTTGCCACAGCCACTTAGCCACTTCGAAGCACTCAACAGCTTTTAACGGCAGACCCAATCGCTTCGCCACACCGATGCTCATGAAATTGTGGGTGGAACCCGTATCCACGAGTATCACGGCCGTGCCTCCCTTGAATTGGCCCCGTACTCGCATCGTCTGGGGTGTTGAAACTCCAGTCAGGGCGTTAAGGGAAATTTCGGGAACCCCAATTCCTTCAGCCGTGGGTTCCAACTCTTCGGCAAACAACTCTGTTTCCCCGTCATTCTCTGCTTCCTCCCCTGCGTAGATTCCCTCAATTACGAACAACTTCTTGCACTGATGACCTGGACGAAATTTTTCGTCACAGTTGAAGCAAAGCCCCTTCTCCCTTCGATCTTTCATTTCCGCTTCATTCAATCTTCGTGTGGGTGGGTTATTGTTGCGAAAAGAACCAGAGCCTGGTGTTTGAGAAGATTTCGGTTTGCTGTCTAGCGTGAAGGTTGGCTTTTTTTGAGCCACAACACGAGCCTCATAGAGTTTAGCTAGACCCACAGCAGCAGTCAGGGTACTTGGCTTCACAGCTTGTACATCAGTCCCTATAGGCTCCTTTAATCCACTCACGAACCCTCCTACCTGGTACGCCTGAGAAAGTTTTCCCACTCTACTAAGTAATTTCTCAAATTGACACTGGTATTCTTTGACACTACCGTTTTGTCTCAATTTTGAGAGATCTCCATAAAAATCTTCAAATTGTGTGGGCTCGAATCTAACATGCACAACTTCCTTCAAAGTTTCCCATGAAATATAATTTTACTTAAAATTATTAAAACGATTCCTTAACTAAAGAATAATGAGCAGCCCATCTTTGTCGTGAGCTAAGATTTAATACGGTGATGTTTAGTGTAAACTAGGATCTATAGAGCATTATGCTTAATTATGTTTTGCTATCTATAAGTGTAGCTCTATTCCTTTTAAAAAAAGAAAAAAAAAAATATATTGAGCCGAATTCTGGATGCTGAACGTACGCTTGAGGTCACACACATATTGAAGGAAATTAAATGCTTATTTTAAATATACAAATACAAATATATAATATTTCCGCTGACGGGATAGTCTATCCAAAAGGGAATGTATATTATATTAAAGGAAAGTTAGATAGCGGAAGGTACTGAAAACTGGCAAAATTTAATGCTATCGGACTAATTAAATCGGGCAGTGATTCTAAGCACGCCTAGCTATTTATTTATTATTATTATTTTTAATATTAAAAAAAAAAAATTGCCAGAGTGCCGTTGTACATTTACACCTTACGTGACTTTTTAAGTTATTATTAAATTTTAAATTAATTATTATTAAATTTTAATTAAATAATAATTTTAAAAGTCATATCAGCGTAAAGAGGATAAAACGATGATCTTAGCATTACTCTTTTTCATGAACCTTGCTGCCAGCTGGATTGGATACTCACCAATTTGATTAGGAAAATGATAAAGGTATAACTTAAACTCAATTTTGGCTCAACTTTTCTCTTAAGTTTTTTTTTTTTTTTTTTTTTAAAAAAAAAAACTGTTTGTGGAGGAGAGAGAGCCTTAAACTAGAGAGAGAGAAATTTGGTCTAAAAGTTTAGTTAAAGTTAAGTTTAAGTTGTGGTTATATCACACTTCGATTGATTAATTGGTGTTCACACTGCAACTAGAGTATCTATTTGATTTACTTATCAAAATAGGTAAACGGGTTATTAAATACTTTATTCAAGCTTTCTTAAGCTTGTGGTCCCAATTAGTAACAATTTAGACAACAAATTTGCCAGGATCTTTATCCAACCTTTCCGGCAAAGTTTGACTTTTACGTTTCATAACAATAATATATAACAAGGGCACGGGCACATTATTCTAGTAGAATATGGGTGTAGTATATAGCGTTAATTTTTAAAAAAAAATGCTTAAGTGACCATTGAAATTTCACATTTTATCAAATCGCTTTCTAAAATTAAAAGATATCAAATCACTCCTTAAGGTTCAAAATGTTTCTAAATAGCCCCTTTCGTCCTCAATTAATTTTTCAAGTGATATGTGACCATATACATGCTACGCTAGATTGCCACCTCAATCTAAATTTTAAAAACAGTACACATAAATCCCAAAAAAGAAAAATTTATTTTGAGCTCCTTAAAAAATAGTAGCATCAACCCTTTTGCCGTTGCCTTACTACATCCCTCGAGTCGCCATGACGCATCTCAATTTGCATACGCTATGGGCTTCAGTTTTGGCTTTATTGAAGCTTGATTTGTCATCCTTTGGCAGCCGCACCCACTAATGCGCCCCTCCATTGTCTTCTCGAACAAGCTCGCATCCCATTGCCGCCTTACGCACATCTATTAGGCCTTCAAGTGCCCACACGTGAATCTTACTCGCTTCTGCGTTCATGTCGTCTCCACTATTAGTGTAGCTGATTTCTAGGCTTAAGATTTTTCTTTTTAATTTTTTTCTTTAACTAATTTTTATGCATTTATGTTATGTGTTGTTGCTCTCAACTTGACCCAAACCGTTAGGCTTTAAACTCTTTTTCTGTCATAGATATTCTATTTCCATTGTTCATTTTAATTTTAGTCCGACAATTTTCTTGGAAGCTAATATAGATTTAAATTTTAAAAAATTCTCTTATTCTAAATGATTTTACATGGTGCAGCTTTCATCAGCTGCATTCATAAATAAATTTCAATTTTCTTCGCATTGAGATGTTAGTCGTTAGTGTAGCTAACCTGGATTTTTTAATTGTTTAAGTTTAAGCTTGTATTTTTTTTTTTCCTATTTTAATAATGTTAAGGTTGTATTTGTTTTCGTTTAGTTCTGTTTGTTGTCCTTGTTGCTGTCCTTCGTAATTTGTTTTGGATGTGCTTATTAAAAAAAAAAAAAAAGAAGCGAGAAAAACATTGGTCTGAGAGAGGCGGCAGAAGAGAACCTTCACCCCCGCAAACGTTAAACAGCTTTGAAAAATGTGCAGCCGCCCTGTAAGGTGAAACGTGACGGTGACTTCTTTTATATAATAATGTATTTAAAAATAAGTTAATTAATTCTACGGTCATCTCAAGGGAACACACCCGACTGAAAACGTACCTCTAATGAATAGGAATTGGAGCACAAATAGACAAACAGTATCTTCTTTGGATAAACTCATTCACACACGAAGTAAATAAATAAATAAATTATTTGCAGGTTAATTCATACAAAAATGAAATAAAAAAACACTTGATGAACTGACATCATATGTCCTATGTATTACCGATGAATACAAATTGGGTGACTGATAACCACCTAAATTTTTAGTTAAGGAAAATGTTTTATTTTTTGTTCCTATATTAGTTGCTTATATTGATCAAACATGAAGAGTACAATACTGGTAAAAACATCCATTCAATAATCCCCAATTTCTCCCTAATGACCCAGAGGACTAACTCTTGGTTCAAGTAAAGTCCGGCTAGCTAGCTAGGAGCATAAGATTTTCCAAGAGGTTTTTTTTTTTTTTCTTCACGCAATTAATATAGTTGACTTTTGGTATATTAGAAAACTTACATAAAGAACATGTGGAGAGGTATCATCATATCCAAGCTCAGGAAAATTAAAAATAATAATAATAACTTGCATGTATCATTCAATATTTACAACACACTAGATCAAAGCCTCCATTTAAATAGCATTGGTTTAAAATAAGTGTTAAGTTATTAATATTGGGTGTATAAAAGATAAATTGTCATACTATTCATTTATGCCAATGGAATATACATGGTGAAAATTACAAATGGAAATGAGTTGTCATAATGTCGTACCTACAATAAAAGAGAACTAATAAAAGAACAAACAAATGAATCATTATAATAACAAAGAGGCATTTGAAAAAAAAAATCTACATGCGACTAGTGCGATGTCGCATGATAACTTTTCATGACAAATATCAATGATGACTAGTGTGTCGTCCTAAATTTGTATGCATAAAGTCGATTTTATTAAAAATAAAAAAGAAAAACGGAAACAATTATAAGGGTCTTCTATAACTTCTAATCATAGCAGAAGAGAGGATGGAGAATTATTGGGAATACTTTCAAATATTTGGTGAGAAGTGGTCGCCAATTTTGAAACTTAATATGCGCATCAATTTGCATGTCTAAAGCCTAAAGGGGTTCGAAGCAGTTCACTTCTTTAGAAAAAGCAATTGTTAGAGGGTGTTTGATATTATTGAGGCACTGGCCCATTCCGAGAAGAGATGTGGTTTGTTGATGGCGAAGACTGACAACAGTGAGCCTCCTTCGAGTATTAGGAATTATGATCTTTTTGTTCATTTAAACTAAATAATATCTAGTTAGTTGTATTGTAAGAGTATTTTTGTTATTTCAAAAAAAAATATATATATTTATTCAATACAACTAACTGAATATTATAATGTTTCAAGTATTGGGGAGGAACAAGCCAATGAAGAGGCCAGATTGACGAGTAATTTTAAATGGTCTACTTGTGTCCTACTAAGAATGATGTGGTTATTAAAATCTCCATTGAGCTTGTGATTGATCATTATTAAGTTTTAATCAAAGAGTGATTTTAATAGCTACATTATTCTTAGTAAGATACAAGTAAAACACAAATAGGCCTCCTAAAATTACTCTAGACAACAAGGCTATATGAGCAGCTTCTCTAATTAAGACAATCCCTTGAAGTATCATCAATTAAGTTGACAGGGGATTTCCTGATCCATTATTAATAGGCCGATGATAGAAATTCAACGGCCCAACTGTTGCGTGAAACCAGTTTTTTATGTGTCGCTTTAATAATTAATCATTTCCATCATTAACAGATTGGCACTAATTGCGTTGACTAAAGCCTAATCCAATAGCCAAACAGCACCAGGAATCCCTTGAAAGCAGGGTTGCAGGATGATTGGCTAGCTAAAAGCATCCTGCCCAATGCCCACCAACCTGATCCAAACTTTATTATTATTATTATTTTAATGCATGAGCTTATCCCTATTCATATTTCATAATGATTTATTTAACTTAAATTATTTGGGATGTTAAGACTACCATTTGTTTCTATTTACACCATCCTTTAGATTGTAGCGTTAAAATTTTTGATAAGTCACAACAATTAATAAAGGTATTATAGGACCCACATAAGTTACAAATCCAATGATTTATTTATTAAATTTGTAAAAAAATAAATAAAAATTAAAAAAATGATTGTATAACATGTATCCCATTTAATATCTGTTTTACTGATTGTTGTAAAAAAAAAAAAAAGTCTGAAAACCTATAGGTACTGCCACATAGCCTAATAAAATAAAGGTAGGGAGGATGGAGTCCATATATAGCATTGCCATTACTCTTTCTCATTATATATATATATATATTTTTTTTCTAATTTCTTATTATATAATTGATATGATCTTAAAAAAGAATTAATTGAATCTGCTGCTGATCCTGGAACAGGATCTTCTCCGGTCTAAATGGACTAGAAAATATTTAGTTAATGGTCAGGTTCTAGATAGATCATAAAGCCATAAATGAGACATATGTTTTATTAATAAAAATAAAAATAAAAATAAAAATAAAATAAAATATTATATATAATTTAAATTTAATTAAAAAATTAAAAATTTTTTTTTTAAAAAAAAAAATTAAGGGGTGGCGGGCGGACCACCTCAACTCCAAGGGTCATGGGATGAATTGGAACATATGTTTATTAATGAAACATATATCTTATTTATCGCTTCAAAATCTTTCTAGAGAGATCCTGACACATGGTGACAAAGTTTGCGGTTAGACTTAGCACGGGGCCTTGGGCCCCAGACTAGTAATTATCATCAATTAAGGTGACAAGGGAATTCCTAATCAATTATTAATAGGCCGATGACAGAAATTTAACGGCCCAACAGTTTCTTGAAACCAGTTTTTTATGCATCGCTTTAATAATTCATTTCCAACATTAATGGCGCTAATTGCGTTGCCTAAAACGTGAATCCAATTGCCAAACAGCAATAGGAATCCCTATGAATTAAGCAAGGTTACAGGATTGGCCATAGCTAAAACCTCCGGACTTTATTATTATTATTATTATTATTAATTTTTTTTTGGAAAATGCTTCATATTCATAATAATTTATTGAAACTTGAATTATTCGGGACTAATATGTTAAATCAGGTTTAATACGTAAAAGATTTAATTAAAATAAAAGATGAATGGAAGAAATAGGGTTTAAATTCAAAACATTTGCTTTGATACTATATTAAATAAACATTTATCCTAAAAGCTTAAACGGGTAAGAAATAGTGAATTTTATTATTTAATTAATATTTATTTATGGTCAAAATTAAATTTTACAAGTCTAATGATGTATATGTAATTTTAAAAGACGTGACACCATGTACATCATAAAATGCAACAAAATAAAATTTAGACTATAAAATAAATTCGGATAAAGTCCACTTAACTCCCGAAAACTACTCCTCAAACTATTAATTGCGACAATTTACCCCTCAAACTACCAAAACAATAACAATGTACCCCCGATTTTAACAAAATTAAAATTTTAGTATTTTAATTTTAACAAAATTAAATACTAAAATTTAATTTTTCTCAAAATTTTAAGGGTATTTTTGTCTTATTGAAACATCTATAGGGGTAATTTTGTCATTTTGCTAGCATTGGGAGTTACTTGAGGGGGTTAAGTGGACTTTACCCAATAAATTCTCTTTCATTTTTCCTAATCTATGAGAGCAACATGAACCAATCTCATACTTGTCCAGGTGGGATCGATAGCTTAACTTATATGCTACAATTAAATAAGATTTGAAAGTAAAATGAGCCCCAACATTTGAAAGCATGCTTGGAAGGCAGCATCTAACTTAATTGCTGCATACTTCATTGTCCCACATACCATGATTAAAAGTTGTTCACAAGGACTTTGGTATCATTTATCAAATGTCCATATATGCTCCAATTGTACCAATCCCTTTGCAAAGTTATAATTATTTTCAATGCATCTCCTTTCTTCATGATATTTTGAAATCCCAATTTCTACTAAATTCTATCACCTTTCAAACCGTCACATTCAGGTTAGAAATATGTGGCTTTGTAGTGTGCACATCGATGCCATCACTTTCCCGTCATGATTTATGGCTATTTTCCTCACTCCCATCATCTCAATTTTAGTGTTAAATGATTGCATTTGCATCACTCAAATTTATAAGATTAGTGCAAGTTCTTACTCTAAGTTTGATTTGACACCAGTAAATTGATAAATGAGGATCTTCTTTATTTCAAATTAAATGTAAAAGATTTTAATAGTGTGTATATTACCATATGTTAAATATGGTATTGTATCATTTAAAAATATTTAAATGAAACCATATACATTATATTAAATGCAATAAAATAAAATAGGGTCAAGTCTACTTAACCCTCTCAATCTACCACCACAATGACAATCTACCCTCAAAACTATTAATTGCGACAATTTATCCCCAAAACTACCAAAACGATGACAATGTACCCCCCATAATGCTAGCAAAATGACGAAATTACCCATATAGAAATTTTAATCAGACAAAACTACCCTTAAAAATTTGAAAAAAATTAAATTAAATTTTAGTATTTTTGTTTTTATTGTAGTTAGGGTAATTTCGTCAATTTGTTAAAATTGAGGATACATTGTCATTGTTTTGAAAGTTTTAAGAGTAAATTATCTCAATTGATAATTTAGGGGATAAATTGTCATTGGAGTGCTAGTTTAAGGGGGTTAAGCAAACTTTACCCAACAAAATATTAAATGTAGAATACCTCTCTTTATTTCACTTATTTTACTAATTTTAATAAGTAGGAGAACAAGAGAAAACTGGACAAAGTTTTTCTCTAAACTGGGTTGGAGGAATTTCCTTCAACCTACTCTATAAAATTGAGACGTGTTCATTTTTTTTAATAACATATAAGATGCACATAAGTTTTAAATAAAATTTATTTCAACTTTGTCCCTACTATTAAAAAAATATGTACATCTCACATGTTTAAGGGACACATATAATTTTTATAGAGTAGGTTGAATAAAATTCTTCTAACTCAGTTTGGCATAGAGATTATCACAGTATGGAGTTCTGTATTTCTACCATCCTTCTTAGATGCCTTTTTAATGATTCAGATCATCCTAGAGATTATCCCACCAAAATTGCATTTGTTAGGATAAAGTGCGCTAATCTTTGTTCAGGAAAGTGAACCTTATTGGCATCAAATATGCCCCATGTATAGTAGCTAGATTGCTATGAAGGGATAATGAAGAAGCATTAAATATCTATATCTAGAATAGATGAGCTCCAAGTTTGGTAAATTGTTCTCAACTACTTGTATAACTTTATCTTTACCGATATGAATACACATTTAAAAAGAAGATATTCTTCTACAATATATGCAATTTTTTTTTTTTTTTCTCATATATCATATCGTAAAAGAACACTTCAACATTTTTATACACATACCGCATTATGACTTGTTGCCCATTCCCTATATACACCTAACTTCTCTTACTTCTTGAATTTGTATTGGTGGTTTCAGGGTGACTAAGATGGCATTGACGGGTTGGTGAGCGGGATGATCTTGAATAGTTGGATTATATGTATAACAACTCCTAGTTTATTGCTAATTTATTTATGTCTCTCTTGAATTATAAAAATATAGATATATTGATACTTTTACTTGATTTTGTATTTGAATTATGGTTGTTGGAATGACTGAACCCAAGCGTGTGTTATATTGGAGTCGTTCATATTATTATGCTATATGTGGGTTGATTCATGAGACCATGTTAAATTTTTTGTTATGCATGTTTAGTTCTCGAATATTCAGTCATTTGGATATATATTGAGACCTATTTTCATCATTTTATAATATAATAAATCTACCCTATTGAAAAATGAATAGGCCGATCCTCTCCATTTCAATTTTTCATTATCCTATTCCATTGAAAAAACTTAACAGATGATGTTAGCATTAGCATTATCACTAAGAAGCACTTTTAGTGATAAGAGCCACAAAAGCATTTTCTTTGAGCTCGAGGTTCATAAACGTGTATATATATAAGTGTTTCTAAAATGCAATTTAAAGTGTTTTCAAAACATAAAACCAAAAATAATACAAAGAATTAATCGGTGGCTGAAGCGTCCAATTCAAAAAAAAAAAAAAAAAAAAACAGACTTTGTTCATACAAATAGGTTGAAATAGCTCAACAAAATCTAAAAGAAAGTTTAAGAATTAGAAAAAAAAAAAAAAAAAAAAAAAAATTACAAAGTAAATCATTTCATCAAGCTAGGCTTCTATTTTAAGAAATTTTTATTACGAATTTCTGTATAAAAAATCATCATATATGGTTCTGGACCTCTGGTTAATCGAAGCCAAGCTAATTAATATTATTTCCATATATCAAAGTCCCATTTTATTGGATCCACGAACAATACCATCTTGGTGATCATCGATGACAAGAGATATGGAGCCATGCATTTCATATATACGCATAGCTTTTAATCATAATCTGCACGTACACATGTATTGTAAAATCCTATCCCATGAACTTCTTATATACCAACACAGCGCCGTTGGTAAGGTATTGGTACGGCCTTCAACGGGACGGCTTTCCTAAGCGTTATCCCCATCCCTTCGGCCATGTCCATCTCCTCCGGCTTAAGCCCGTCGGCCAAGGCCCAATCAAACGAGTGCAGGAGAGACCCGAGAGCCAGCGGAAGCACACGAGAGGCAAGCGGCATGGCTGGGCACATGCGCCGCCCAGATCCAAAGGGTATGAACTCAAAATGGTGACCCTTGAAATCCGCCGCGTTTGGCTCCAAGAACCTCTCTGGCTTGAAAACCAGAGGCTCTTCCCACGTCTTCGGGTCCCGTCCGATCGCCCAAACATTGACGAGGATTTGTGTTTCTTTTGGAATAGAGTAGCCGAGCATGTTGCAGGAATCCATGGACATGTGTGGGACTAGGAAAGGGAGAGGTGGGTGTAGCCTTAGCGTTTCCTTTATGACAGCTTTGAGGTATGGAAGGTTCTCGATGTCCTTCTCTTCAAGCTTCTTGTTTGGGGTTATGGCGATCCTCATCTCGGCCTGGACTTTTTTCAAAGTTTCTGGGTTGTGGAGAAGCTCAGCCATTGCCCACTCCAGCGTGCTTGTCGTTGTGTCGGTCCCCGCTGTAAACATCTCCTGAAACCATAATCAAATTTTGACAGTACTCCTGATGATCGATCCCTCATAAAATATAGGACCTTTCTCTATTTTTATTTTTATTTTTTTAAAAAAAAATTAAGGGTAAATTTATAATTTTATAAAAAATTGAGGGGTATAAACGTCATTTTATCACTTTTAATGTTTAAAATCTGACGGAGGGGGGTCAATTGAATCAAATTAAAAGTTCATGGGTTAAATTGAAAGCTTTTGAAATTTAATTAGGAACGGGCTTATCAAAACGTGCGGTAGTTCAAAGGTCTAAAGTGAAGTTTATTTTATTTTATTTTATTTTCTAAATTTTTATGATGCGAATCTCGTTAAGGCAGAACTCTTTAGACCTTTGCTTAGGGAGTAAATTTCCGATATACGACTTTACTTGCCAGAATCGTATATCAAGTAAAAAAACACTCCGTAACGCAGAATCGAACTCAAGAAATTTGAGTCTTTAAGTCATCCTCCTAAAGCATGTAATTCTTACATATACTTTAAAAATGCTTAAGAAAATTACTTGTGAGACATGTCATTTTAATATAGAATAAATTGAAATAATTTCCTCTTTTTGTCCCAAAATGATATATATTTTAATGAAGCTTAATTAAACATATAAAATTTAGGTTTATATGCGTGGAAGCTGCAAAAGATCGATAAGAAAGAAAAGATGGCTTACAAAAACGACGACGTTGATGGTTCTTGAAGAAAACCTTAAGGGTTCCTCCACACCGTCGCCACGAAACTCCAAAAGCGCATCCAAGTAGTCCTTTCTCTTGATCTCTTCATTGCGGCCATTTTCCATGCTTTCCATCCTCTCTGCGATGAACCCTCCTGCGATTTCGAAGGCGCGTTCGACATGGAACAGTGTCTTTCTTCTTATACCCTGCGGGTCAAGCCACCTTAGAATTGGAAAGAAATCCGCCACGTTCGGCTTCCCGGCGAACTCCATCACCTTTCCTGCATGGAAGAAGAACTTGGCCCCTCTCTCTGATTTGGGGTCCAGCAGGTCTTTCGAAAACATTAGGTTTCCTAAGAGATTGAAAGCCATCAAGAAGAAGAACCTCCCAACGTCGATGCCTTTGGTACCAGATGCACTAGCATCTTCTATGAACTGCACCATTTCATCGATGCACCTCCCACGAACTCCTGTTTGAACATATCATCTGTAAATTACTCTGTTCTATAGTTAATTAATGATTTAACTGCATATTCCCTTCACTACAAAAAAAAACTAGGAACGTTCAAATTGTAATATTTTGTAAATGTTCCAATTATACCGACTATAATTAAAATTATAAAGTTTGAACAGTGAAAATGTCCATATTTTCACTGTTCAAACTTTATAATTTTAATGGTGCGCACACGTCTCCTTTTAAAAGCTCCTTAGAATGCCATACAAGCTTTACATCTACTACATACCCCATTTAAAATGGGCATTTTTCAATGTTGAAATGACCTCCTCAAATAGGAGGGGTCGTTTAGAAGCGACCCCTCTGAGTGGGGTTATTTACTCTTGAAATGCTCCTCCTATTAAAACAATCTTTTTAAGTGGGGTATTTAACGGTTCAAACGACTCATCTCATAAGGAGGGGTCGTTTAAACAGTGCTTTACTGTTTAAATGACCATTCTTTTTTAGAGGAATCGTTTTACTATTGAAATAACTTACAGTGAGATCGTTTTAACAAAACGGCCCAATTCCAAAACCTCATTTTTTGTAGTGCTCAAAAATAAAGATGATGGAATTAATAAGAGTACCCCTCATGGCTTCCAGACGGCTTGAGACGAAAAACTCGGCGGTGGACAAGCGCCTCAACATGCGCCAGTGAGAACCATATTGAGCAGTAATGAGGGAGCCCTCATTACCATAGTCTCCCTTCATGGCCTCATAAATCTTCCTACCGGCAAGAACCACGTCATGGTTCTTGAACATGTCTCGAGCCACTTCTTTGGACGAGATGACCACCGTGCTCATTGACCCTAGCCAAAGGGTCATGATGGGACCGTGCTGTCGAGCCAACTTTGCAAAGGACTCATGGGGTGCCCAACCCAGCTGGAAAATGTTTCCAACCACTGGCCACGATCTAGGCCCCGGTGGGAGCCGATCACCTTTCTCCTCCAATCGAAGGTGTCGGCGACGGCGCCGTATCATTATCACCCATGCAACCCATAGCAATATTGCTAGGATCAACCCCAGATCCTCATAGTAGTACTTCATGTTTTTATGTTGGGTTTTTTGGTTTGTTTGTCGCCTGCAATGACTCTAGCTCCCCGGTCGGTTTTTATAGCAGTATAATTCTGCCTAGTTATGTGACAAATCTTTGGGAAAAATTATCGTATAAGGAATCTTGGATAAGATATGCGTCTCAATCTATATACATTTTTATTTTGTTTTTCTTCATTTTTATAATAATTTATTTTAATTGCTCCCCAGAACAATTAACAAAAGAACATGATGAACAATAATTCTCGTTGATGGGAACAGTATAACAAACAATATTATTGAAATATATTTGTTTGGGTAGCTTTCCAAACCATTTTTATTTATTAATTTTGACATTATCGATAATTTTCTTTTCTTCTTCTTGTCCCCCACCCCCCAACACTTTGAAATTATAAATTAACGCATATCATCACAAGCTCCCAAATTTGCACAGACACCGTTGACCATTGCTGGCTAGCACAAGGTCAAGTTATATATATATACAAGCTAACTTTGTTCTCTAAGGGAAAGCATCGATCGTAAGTTAAGAGTCATGACGACGTAGTCTATATATATATATTGAATTTGAAAAGGAAAATGATTGGACACTATAGTTTTTATTATAATTTTTAATAAATTCATTTGATAATCCACATTTTATGGAAATCATCATCATCATATATATATATATGATGATGATGATTTCCATAAAATGTGGATTATCAAATGAATTTATTAAAAATTATAATAAAAACTATAGTGTCCAATCATTTTCCTTTTCAAATTCAATATATATATATAGACTACGTCGTCATGACTCTTAACTTACGATCGATGCTTTCCCTTAGAGAACAAAGTTAGCTTGTGCATGGGTTAAAAGTGAGGGGACCGTGGTCCATGCATGTATGACAAAATTTATATTTCTTCTTTGTTATCGTTGCAAGGCGACATATATTTTTATATATATTTGAAGGTACGACTATAGCATGTGACAGATATATAAATTTATATTAACAACTCGTTCAAACAAATTATTATATATAAATTGCATCATGGAATGTACGGTGCACGATTACATAATATATTATATGAGATATATGGAGGAAAATCCGTTCAAGGTTACGTGATTAATTAGCTGGTGATAAAAGGGCAACTCCAAATATGTCTTTCTTAAATATATGTCTGTTCCTTCGAAAGCTCATTAATTATTCTTTTTCTTTTTTCTCTTGAACCAAAGGTCATTGTTGATCATTACATCCCTCCATGACCATAACTTTTTGATAGTTTTATTAGAATAAATCAATAATAAATATGTTCTTTCTCCGGCCATGGCATGTATAAATAAATCTAACAATGGTATACCTTCAATATTCTTATGACATACTTTACATATCTACCTTCATGAATCTCCTGTAGATTCATGAAGGTAGATATGTACGTAGAGGGAGACTATTACTCTCAACCATAATTTTCACATAATAACTTAGTGAAGCTTAATGAGCAAACCTCACTTAAATATAGGGTGAGATTAAATGGCTTCCTCATGTGTCCACAAAATTGACCCATCCCATTATGGGCCCAAAACAAAACAAATGATTATGCTAGTCCACCCAAAAGAAATAAATATAACAATCTCCCACTTGGACAGCCTAAGTCATTTAACCACAAGATAAACACAAATAAACATTCTAAACACACAACCTAATCAAAATGTGTTTGCAAATAACAAGTTAGAATACACCGATAGGATGCATGACATATAACAAATACTTACAATCATGTGACCAAGGAAAATAGAATGCAAGTGTAAGACGCAAATAATATAAATAGTGATCACTATATTTTCAAATGAAGACCATTGAGACTAATACACAATGTCTCATATCACAACACCAATGCCATAGTTAACACAAATGCGCGTAGAACAATATATGGCAACACAAAAAAAATACTCACGATATACATAAGGCGCATAACTCCTACTAACTTAATAGAATAAAAGACTCTAACAACTACATATGAGTCGCATGCTCCTGAAACACTATAGGAGCCAAAACCCTTGGTCAGTGGGTCCATCAACATATGTTCTGTGGGGATATGCACTACACAAATGTGAGATTCAGCTAATTTTCTCTCTAGCAAACATATACTTTTATGTCAATATGCTTGTATAGTAAGGAGTTCCTAGTGTTCCGAAAGAAATAAAATTGCTATAGAATTAACACAAAATAACTCTAATGGCATCACAATGGCATCTAGAATGCCTAGCCCTGAGATAAAAGTTTGCAGTCATGTATACTGACACGTAGTTTCACAATAAATTACACATTATGTCTCTAAAGTTGAGGAAGCTATAAGTATTTGTATAATACTTTTCCACGAAATAGCTCTTCCCACCATCACAAATACACAACTTGGACAACTAAAATATTTGGCATTACAATATCCAACTACATTAAGAATGTCGGATTACCGTTATGTTAGCACAAAGTCCCTAGCACCCCCACAAGTACCTTAGTACTTTCTTTACAGCTTTCCAGTGACTCAAGTATTTCCCAAGTACACCAATAATATAATCATATAATGTTATGTACATACTTAAGTCCACATCAAGCTATACACAGTTGACTCAATTAATATGATTGCTTGAGGCAATTGAGACTTGGAAGCTATTACAATTTCATAATATGTATCTTTCCAAGAGAGATATGCCAGGATCGTTAGGATTGAAGATGTCACAATAAATTTATGATGTATATATAACAAAAAAAAAAAAGAAAAAAAAAAGAAACATGCACTCATAAATATCCTCATTCACCAAATAGTAAAATTTTTATCTTACACATATGCTAGAGTTCAAAATAAACATTGCACTCTTACACATTATTTTTATCTCCAGTTCATGCTAGAGTCTCCAACACATAATGACTTTTACGCACTATTTTATGTCAAATCCATGCTAAAGTGTGCAACACACAATTGACTCTTACACATTATTTTTATCTCAAGTTCATGCTAGAATCTCTAACACATAATGAACTCTTACGCATTATTTTATGTCAAATCCATGCTAAAGTGTGCAACACACTGTTGACTCTTACACATTATTTTTATCTCAAGTTCATACTAGACTCTCTAACACATAATGAACTCTTACGCATTATTTTATGTCAAATCCATGTTAAAGTGTGCAATACACAATTGATTCTTACACATTATTTTTATCTCAAGTTCATGCTAGACTTTCTAACACATAATGAACTCTTACGCATTATTTTATGTCAAATCCATGCTAGAGTCTACAATACACAATTGACTCTTACACATTATTTTTATCTCAAGTTTATGGTAGAGTCTCTAATACATAATAAACTCTTACACACTATTTTTTCATGTCAAATTCATGTTAAAGTCTATAATACACAATTGACTTTTACGCCTTATTTTTATCTCAACTCCATGTCAGAGTCTATAGTACATAATGGATTCTTACGCATTATTTTTGTCAAACTCTATGCTAGAGTCCGCAATACAAAATTGACTTCTATGCATGATAAAAACAAAATAATTAAATACAAAGACTTAAAATGACCCTCTATCGAGAGGATAAGATTGGATAACCAAATGCAAAGTATCTAACCATTTTCTTCATCGTCCCAAACATCCTACTATATAATAATTTACCGATAGGGCAAAGTTATTATCTGTATGGACCTTGGTATAATTATTACGATTTACAAAATAATAACCCAAAATTTATTTATTTATTTAATTCGAATAATATCCGATAAAACCCAATAATTTATCATGGTTAGTCTCACGATAGTCAAGTACGTAACCACTTAAAATAATTCATTTTGATGTACAACAACATTATTCACATTGAACCAGTAAATCCCCATAATTTATCATGATTAGTCCCATGGTAGGCGGGTACATAATCATTCAAAATCATCGGTTTTAGTCTACAAAAAATTATGCACATTTAACAAAAAGTTCATTTATCCCTAAGTGAATATCATTATACATGCAAGTAGTTCAACTTCTATTGGAAGATAATAGAAAATCACAAATATTACCTCCAGTCATAATTAAAATGAACATTAGTCATAGATTGTATATTTCATTTAAAAAACTTTTCTTATGGAAAAGAAATCAATTTATAAGTCTCACTTAGTCCAAAAATATGTTCACATAACTCATTAAAATGATTACCAAGTACACCTTTACAATAATAAAGACACAACATATTAAAAATTACTTGATAATCATTATAAAATATAATGGACAAATTGGATTTTGTTCCTTTAAATAAGAATTTTATATTCACAAATACTTTATAGATTTACCCCAAGATATATTAAAAACAAACTAGTGATTTAACCAATAGACACTAAAATAACATTCAATCAAAATAACACAAAACTATGGCAAGCACCAAATTACACCACATGCACGGCATCATTGAATTACAATAAGGACAATAATGTATCATGTATTAAACATATCGATGCTCTCAAGGTTCGCAAAACCCTTTATTGAATTAACAATAAAATTCAACAATTTATTGCAGTTATTCCCACTATAGGTGAGAGCATAACTTGTCAAAATCATCAATTTTATGTATAACATAATTATTCGTTCACAAAAAAAAAAAAAAAATTGAATTTATGATAAAATCCAACAATTTATCACAGTTTGTCCCACGGTAGGTGGGAACATAACCAGTCAAAATCATCGATTTTTATATACAACACAATTATTCATATTACACAAAATTCCTTAATCTCAATAGGAATGTATATAAATTCACATATAAATCTCGAAAGGAATGCATAAAATTTCACAAGCAACAATACATGCACCCTTTATTTATTTATTATAGCACATGCCTTAAAATCAGTATTTGTTCATAACCAAATATTTCAGAATCACAAATATGATGAACAATGTATACAAAACAATATTGTATACAAAATAAGCTGATATTAACATTTATTTTCTTCAATATAATACTTACCCATTTCTTTTCATTTCTCAATGTGAGACATAACACTAATACATGAATTTACAACAAACCTCCCCCTCATGTGTGAGTTTTTTTTACATTGGCTCAACTCTCTCTTATATGTGAGTCATTTTACAAATCATAGAGTGTCATGTATACAAGAGTTATACTAATAGCATTTTATCAAATGATAGGCTGGAACCAAAGTTTTATGAGAAAATATATAACTCACTACTCCCATAAGATGACATATCCTCAAAGAAATAATACTGAAAATCTCTTGGGTCAAAAAAACGCTTGTTGACCATGACAAATGAAATAAAAATTTGGATTATAGGCTCCACATTTAACACGCATACAGGAAATTGTCAATCCATGCACCATAAAGCTTACATCTTTATGTTGAACATAAATATACTGTATAACACATTAACAATTTTTGCTCGACAAAAAATATTTCAATCAAAATAAACATCACATATGATTGAAGTAAATATCGATGGAGTTGTCAAAGCCCTCCTTTTAGGGATAAAAAATAATATGTATACTCAAAATCATATGTATATATACATAGAACAAAAGAGTGTGTATATTCACAAAAATAAAACACATTGTTGAAATAAATATTGCACAAAAAACTTATCAATCTCAAAATAAATACCGCAATTGAGACCAATCTCTTTTCCGCCCAAATCCTCAGATCCAATAAATCCAAGTTTATAAAAAATATAAACAACTCATGGTTGGACATAAAATGACATGAATTTAGGATAAGTTCACACATATTTAATCTTTAACCGCTTTGTTTGATAAATATGTAAATTAATGTCAATGCAAAAGTCTCATCACTCCATCATATATGCACACACCGTTGAAGTTCACACATATATAGCTCTATCACATGTCCATCTTTAACATTTTTTATTTTTTTAATAAAAATTTTAAGTCTTTATACTTCGTATGAAACAAACATACACGAAGGACAAAATATGTCTTCACATTTGCTTCTTTAACGAAAAAGAAAATTCTTTTAATTCAATACACAACCAAATTAACCCCCCCCCCCCCAAAAAAAAGGATTAAAAATGAGACTCATAGTGTAGAAGCAAAAAAAAAAACCATGTAGAACATTAAAAAAAATAGACCCCAAATCGTATAGCATCTGACACACTATTAAGAAAAATTGAGGTGTCTAAATCATGCAATTTTCAAAAAAGATAATATACATATTATTTTAAAACAAGCTGCAGTAGCACGCTAAACAAATTGACAACCGTCTTCTACGCGTTAAAAGCCACATAACAACGAAAGAAAAATAGAATCACAATCCATAAAACACTGCCAATGGCTCTGCACGACGGCAATGCGAGATGGGGATGGTACGCTTAGATTACCCATAGCAGTGGTGGCGGCAAGAAATTCAGATCCACTACCGCCTCCACTCGAAACCAAATCTCGTTTGTTCACAATATTTTTCAGATAAAAAATATCAGTCTAAACGAGATTTATTACCGCCATGAAGAAAAGAAACAGAGGCTCTGATACCAATTATTAGAATAAATTAATAATAAATATGTTCTTTCTCCATAGCATGTATAAATAAATCTAACAATGTCATACTTTCAATATTCTCATGACAAGCTTTTCATATCTACCTTCATGAATCTCCTGTAGATGCCCAAACATATATGTAGAAGAAAACTGCGTTTTGTGTGTGGAGAGAGACTATTACTCTCAACTATAATTTTCACATAATGATCTAGTGAAGCTTAATGGGCAAACCTCACTTAGATTAAATAGCTTCCTCATGTGTCCACAAAATTGGTCATCCCATTATGGGCCCAAAACAAAACAAATGATTATGCTAGTCCACCCAAAATGAATAAATACAACAAGTTTTCGTCGGGCCCTCTCTTGGTTGACCCTAATTACATGGTAATTGTTCTTTAATATGAGACTATCGATCATGATCATGAATTATTTTTTCTTCAAACAATGACTGATTTTAGAGGTTGATTGGCATTCCATATCAATAGAGTGAGTCAACCTATAAGAGAGTATTTATAATAAAAGTTATAATATATACTCACTCAGATTAATATTATATATTGTTATTATTATTATTATTATATATATATATATATATATATATATATATATATATTATGCTTTCACCACGCTTTGCTCAGCAGCGACCATGCGTGGTCCAGATCATAATGGCAATTATATGGGTTTTAAAATCGAATTATTTTATTAAAGTTTGGATGATATATAGTATATGCACCAGCTGAGTATGATTCCAAAGTCATGGACGCACATTACCTCATTTTCCATATCAGATTCACACTAACTGTGTTTTAGGCCAATTGGTTCATGCATATTCCCGTTATAAGGTACTTTTTGATCCATGAACTTGGCATTGCATTGGGTGTTGGATTTTTGACATCAGAGAGCCTAATATCAAATATATTAACTTATATAAAAAAAAAAATTAAACTTAGATTGAAAAAGCCACATACATGATAATATAGCATTCAAAGCAATTAATTATTGATAGGATCGGAAGATGTCCCAACAGGGTAGTACTCAATCGGTTGCAGATCACACTTCATAAAGTGGAGGTCATATCAAATGACCTTAGCATAAGTATCTAATGGAGTCTTTTTTTTTTTTTTTTTTTAGGGAAATCCATTCTGATTTTATTAATAGAGTAGTCAAGAGCTAGCGTAAAAGTTCTAACAATCACAAAACATAAAGTTCTGAGAGATCAACAACATAACAAATTTAATAAAACACCATAACAAATTTGTTAATCCAAAAATCTTAAATCTATATATTTATATATGATTATGTTATAATAACTTTAATAGAGTAATTAATACTACGTACGTACATACACTCTCATTTCACTCTTTCTCTGCTCTCATACACTCTTTCTCATAATACTCGAAGTGCATGCTAATAACCCTATACCTCTTTCTTCCGCTCCCACTCCACTACCAACCAACCTTCAACCCTTCCAACTTGATCTAATGAGACTATGACTTATATTCATCGTTGCCTTGAAATCACACTTAATGAGTGTGTACCAGCATGGCATAGAGATTATCACAGTATGGAGTTCTGTATTTCTACCATTCTTCTTAGATGCCTTTTTAATGATTCAGATCATCCTAGAGATTATCCCACCAAAATTGCGTTTGTTAGGATAAAGTGCGCTAATCTTTGTTCAGGAAAATTGAACCTTATTGGCATCAAATATGCCCCATGTATAGTAGATTGCTATGAAGGGATAATGAAGAAGCATTAAATATCTATATCTAGAATAGATGAGCTCCAAGTTTGGTAAATTGTTCTCAACTACTTGTATAACTTTATCTTTATGGATATGAATACACACAATTAAAAATAAGATATTTTTCTACAATATATGCAATTTTTTTTTCTCATATATATATTGTAAAAGAACACTTCAGAAGGTTCATTGCCAGTAAGTTTTTTCTTGAAAAAACTATATTTAATCCTTAAACTAACATTTTTTTTTCTTCTTGTTGCAAAAAGAAGTATCATTTATGGTACTTAGTTCTTTCAAACTATCATTTCATTGCAATTTACGTACTTGGTTAGATTTGTATATTAAAGTGGATGAAAAGTTGCACATCTAATTCGCACGGGCGAATTTTAAACTTGAAATACCTAAGCTACTCTTCTATCACCTTTACCTTTATTTTTGTTTTGAAAAAAAAAAAATCTGAGTATTTCAAGTTAAAATTTTGCACGTGCACATCTCATGCTGAACTTTCTGTCCATTTTATTGTTATAATCTAAGGGAAGGTGGTGTAAATAGCAAAAAATGGTAATTTTGAATGAGCATAATGAAGGTATTTTTGCAAGAGAAATGTCACTGTATGGGGTCTAAGCGTAATATTTTTTTAAAAAAAATTATCCACCACATTATGACTTGTTGCCCATTCCCTATATACACCTAAATTCTCTTACTTCTTGAATTTGTATTGGTGGTTTCAAGGTGACTAAGATGGCATTGGCGGGTTGGTGAGCGGGATGATCTTGAATAGTTGGATTATATGTATAACAACTCCTAGTTTATTGCTAATTTATTTATGTCTCTCTTGAATTATAAAAATATAGATATATTGATACTTTTACTTGATTTTGTATTTGAATTATGGTTGTTGGAATGACTGAACCCAAGCGTGTGTTATATTGGAGTCGTTCATATTATTATGCTATATGTGGGTTGATTCATGAGACCATGTTAAATTTTTTGTTATGCATGTTTAGTTCTCGAATATTCAGTCATTTGGATATTGAGACCTATTTTCATCATTTTATAGTATAATATACCTACCCTATTGAAAAATGAATAGGCCAATCCTCTCTATTTCAGTTGAAATTGAGAATATCTATTTAGTGTAAAATGAGTGGTAATATTATATTATTGTCTTACTATTAAAGTTGAAGGATAATTTACAATATTACCACTTATTTTATACTAAATAGATACTCTTCATTACAAATTTTCATTCGAAATAGAGAGATCCTATTCAATTGAAAAAACTTAACAAATGGTGTAAGCATTAATTGCAGATTCCTCTTTTTTTTTTTTCTTTTTTTTTGAAGTGAAAATTAAGAAGCGCTTTTAGTGATAAGAGCCACAAAAGCATTTTCTTTAAGGTTCATAAACGTGTATATATATATATATATATATATATATATATAAGTGTTTCTAAAATGCAATTTAAAGTGTTTTCAAAACATAAAACCAAAAATAATACAAAGAATGTATCGGTGGCTGAACCGTCCAAGTCAAGAAAAAAAAAAAGAAAAAAAAAAAGGACTTTGTTCATACAAATAGGCTGAAATAGCTCAACAAAATCTAAAAGAAAGTTTAAGAAATAGAAAAAAATCTATATTTACAAAGTCAATCATTTCATCAAGCTAGGCTTCTATTTTAAGAAATTTTTATTAAGAATTTCTGTAATAATACAGACCTAGTATAATAAAAAAAGATAAACCTAGTAGACTTAGAATACCAAAAAAAGTAAATAATAATAACATAATATTATTAACAATATATATATATATAGAGCCATGCATTCCATATATACGTATAGCTAGCTGTTAATCATAATCTGCAAGTACACATGCATTGTAAAATCCTATCCCATGAACTTCTTATATACCAACACGGCGCCGTTTGTAAGGTATTGGTACGGCCTTCAACGGGACGGCTTTCCTAAGCGTTATCCCCATCCTTTCGGCCATGTCCATCTCCTCCGGGTTAAGCCCGTCGGCCAAGGCCCAATCAAACGAGTGCAGGAGAGACCCGAGAGCCAGCGGAAGCACACGAGAGGCAAGCGGCATGGCTGGGCACATGCGCCGCCCAGATCCAAAGGGTATGAACTCAAAATGGTGGCCCTTGAAATCCGCCGCGTTTGGCTCCAAGAACCTCTCTGGCTTGAAAACCAAAGGCTCTTCCCACGTCTTCGGGTCCCGTCCGATCGCCCAAACATTGACGAGGATTTGTGTTTCTTTTGGAATAGAGTAGCCGAGCATGTTGCAGGAATCCATGGACATGTGTGGGACTAGGAAAGGGAGAGGTGGGTGTAGCCTTAGCGTTTCCTTTATGACAGCTTTGAGGTATGGAAGGTTCTCGATGTCCTTCTCTTCAAGCTTCTTGTTTGGGGTTATGGCGATCCTCATCTCGGCCTGGACTTTTTTCAAAGTTTCTGGGTTGTGGAGAAGCTCAGCCATTGCCCACTCCAGCGTGCTTGTCGTTGTGTCGGTCCCCGCTGTAAACATCTCCTGAAAGTACCATAATCAAATTTTGACACTCCTGAGTGATCCCTCATAAAGGACACTTTTTTTTTTTTTTTTTTTTTAAAAAAAAATTTTTAATTTTAGAACCTTCACTCTCACGCCCATAAACTTTCAATTTCAATCTATTTACCCTATTCGTTAGTTTTAGCAATTAACTTTTAACATAAATGCTTAAAAAGACCAAATTACTATTCGATTTTCATTTATTTATTTATTTTTAATTTAAAATTAAGGGTAAATTTAGAATTTTATAAAAGATTGAGGGATACAAACGTCATTTTATCACTTTTAACGTTTAAAATATGACAGAGGGGGGTCAATTGAATCAAATTAAAAGTTCAGAGAGTTAAATTAAAAGTTTTTGAAATTAGAGGGTCTTTTCGAAACACACGGTAGGTCAAAGGTCTAAAGTGAAGTTTTTCATTTTATTTTTCATTTTTTAAATTTGTATGATGCGGATCTCGTTAAGGCATAGCTTTGTAGACCTCTGCTTAGGGAGTAAATTTCGGATACACGACTTTACTTGTCAAAATCGTATATCGAATGATAGAAAAACTCGTAACGCAAAATCCAACTCAAGAAGTTAAGAGTCTATAAGTCATCCTCCTAAAGGATGTAATTGTTACGTGCATTTTAAAAATGCATAAGAAAATTGCTTGTGAGACATGTCATTTTAATATAGAATAAAGGGTTAAATACTTAATATCTCCTGAGATTTAGGAACTTTATTTTTACTCTTATGGGGTTTCATTTTTATCACAGGATCTCTCTAGGATTTTGATAAAGGATCAACTTAGTCCATCCGTTAGTTGACCGTTAAGACTGACACATGGACCAATCAGATGTTGACATGTGGCACCTATTTAATTTTTTTTTTTTTTAAAAAAATGTATTTTTTTAAATTTAAAAAAAAAAGGAAAAAAATTGGGGGTGGCTCGGCCATTTGGGGGTGGACCAATTTTTTTCCTTTTGTTTTTTCTTTTTGTTTTGTTTTTTTTATTAAAAAAAATACATTTTTTTTTTAAATTTTTGTATAAAAAAAATTAAAATAGGTGCCACGTGTCAATATCTGATTAGTCCACGTGTCAGTCTTAACGATCAACTAACGGATGGACTAAGTTGGTCCTTTATCAAAACCCCAGAAGGTCCTGTGATAAAAATGAAACCCTAGGGGAGTAAAAATAAAGTTCCTAAACCCCAAGGGGTATTAGGTATTTAACCCTAGAATAAATTGAAATAATTTCCTTCTTTTGTCCCAAAATGATATATATTTTAACGAACTTAATTAAACATATAAAATTTAGGTTTATGTGTGTGGAAGCTACAAAAGATAAGAAAGAAAGAGAAGATGGCTTACAAAAACGACGACGTTGATGGTTCTTGAAGAAAACCTTAAGGGTTCCTCCTCACCGTCACCACGAAACTCCAAAAGCGCATCCAAGTAGTCCTTTCTCTTGATCTCTTCATTGCGGCCATTTTCCATGCTCTCCATCCTTTCTGCGATGAATACTCCTGCGATTTCGAAGGCGCGTTCGACATGGAACTGTGTCTTTCTTCTTATACCCTGCGGGTCAAGCCACCTTAGAATTGGCAAGAAATCCGCCACGTTCGGCTTCCCTGCGAACTCCATCACCTTGCCTGCATGGAAGAAGAACTTGGCCCCTCTCTCTGATTTGGGGTCCAGCAGGTCTTTTGAAAACATTAGGTTTCCTATGAGATTGAAAGCCATCAAGAAGAAGAACCTCCCAACGTCGATGCCTTTGGTACCAGATGCAGTACTAGCATCTTCTATGAACTGCACCATTTCATCGATGCACCTCCCACGAACTCCTGTTTGAACGTATCATCTGTAAATTACTCTGTTCTATAGTTAATTAATGATTTAACAGTATATTCCTTTCACTACAAAAAAACTATCAAAATAGTGATATTTTGTAAATGTTCCAATTATACTTACTATAATTAAAATTAAGAAGGTTTAAACAGTAAAATATGAACATCCCCTTTTAAAAGGGGACGTGTGAATGGTGCACACACGTCTCCTTTTAAAAGCTCCTTAAAATGCAATATAAGTTTCTTATTCAGTTCATGTCCCTTTTAAAATTGGCATTTTTCATTGTTGAAACGAACTCTTCAAATAAAAACAACCTCTCTAAGTGGGGTATTTTACTGTTTAAATGACTCATCTTAGAAGGAGGGGTCGTTTGAACAGTGCTTTACTGTTTAAACAATTATTCTTTTTAAGAGGAGTCGTTTTACTATTGAAATAACTTATGGTGAGATCATTTTAACAAAACGAACCTCTTTTAACTCTGAGAGTTTTTGTAGTGCTTAAAAATAAAGATGTGGGAATTAATAAGAGTACCTCTCATGGCTTCCAGACGGCTTGAGACGAAAAACTCGGCGGTGGACAAGCGCCTCAACATGCGCCAGTGAGAACCATATTGAGCAGTAATGAGGGAGCCCTCATTACCATAGTCCCCCTTCATGGCCTCATAAATCTTCCTACCGGCAAGAACCACGTCATGGTTCTTGAACATGTCTCGAGCCACTTCTTTGGACGAGATGACCACCGTACTCATTGACCCTAGCCAAAGGGTCATGATGGGACCGTGCTGTCGAGCCAGCTTTGCAAAGGACTCGTGGGGTGCCCAACCCAGCTGGAAAATGTTTCCAACCACTGGCCACGATCTAGGCCCTGGTGGGAGCCGATCACCTTTCTCCTTCAATCGAAGGCGTCGGTGACGGCGCCGTATCATTATCACCCATGCAACCCATAGCAATATTGCTAGGATCAACCCCAGATCCTCATAGTAGTACTTCATGTTTTTATGTTGGGTTTTTTGGTTTGTTTGTTGTCTGCAATAACTCTAGCTCCCCGGTCGGTTTTTATAGCAGTTTAATTCTGCCTAGTTATGTGACAAATCTTTGGGAAAAATTATCGTATAAGGAATCTTGGATAAGATATGCGTCCCAATCTATATACATTTTTATTTTGTTTTTCTTCATTTTTATAATAATTTATTTAATTACTCCCCAAAACAATTAACAAAAGAACATGATGAACATGTACAATAATTCTCGTTGATGGGAACAATATAACAAACAATATTGAAATATATTTGTTTGGGTAGCTTTCCAAACCATTTTTATTTATATTAATTTTGACATTATCGATAATCCCCAAACACTTTGAAATTATAAATTAATGCATATCATCACAAGCACCATTGACCATTGCTGGCTAGCACAAGGTCAAGTTATATAGATATGACGATCATTTCCATAAAATGTGGATTATCACATGAATTTATAACAAATTATAATAAAAACTATAGTGTCCAATAATTTTCCTTTTCAAATTCAATATATATATACATACTACGTCGTCATGACTCTTAACTTAGGATGCTTTCCATTAGAGAAGAAAGCTAGCTTGTGCATGCATGGGTTAAAAGTGAGGGGACCGTGGTCCATGCATGTATAAGAAAATTTATATTTCTTCTTTGTCATCGTTGCAAGGCGACATATATTTATATATATATTTGAATGTACGAATATAGCATGTGATAGATATATAAATTTATATTAACAACTCGATCGTTCAAACGACAAATTATTATATATAAATTGCATCATGGAAAGTACGGTGCACGATTACATAATATATTATATGAGATAACTGGAGGAAATTAAAATCCGTTTAAGGTTACGTGATTAATTAATTAGCTGGTGATAAAGGGCAACTCCAAATATGTCTTTCTTAAATATATGTTTGTTCCTTCGAAAGTTCATTAATTATTCTTTCTTTTTTTTTCTGTTGAACCAAAGGTCATTGTTGAAAATTACATCCCTCCAGGACCATAACTTTTTGATAGTTTTCGTCGGGCCCTCGCTTGATTGACCCTAATTACATGGTAATTGTGCTTTAATATGAGACTATCGATCATGATTTTGAATTATTTTTTCTTCAAACAATGACTGATTTTAGAGGTTGATTGGCATTCCGCGATCCATATCAATAGAGTGAGTCAGCCTATAAGAGAGTACTTATAATAAAAGTTATAATATATACTCACTCAGATTAATATTATATATTGTTATTATTATATATATTATGCTTTCACCACGCTTTGCTCAGCAGTGACCGTGCGTGGTCCAAATCATAATGGCAATTATATGGGTTTTAAAATCGAATTATTGAGTATGATTAGTCATGGACGCACATTACCTCATTTTCCATATCAGATTCACATTAACTGTGTTTTAGGCCAATTGGTTCATGCATATTCTCGTCGTAAGGTACTTTTTGATCCATGAACTTGGCATTGCATTGGGTGTTGGATTTTTGACATCAGAAAATGGAGGTCATATCGAATGACCTCAGCATAAGTGTCTAATGGAGTATATTTTTTTTTTAGGGAAATTCATTCTGATTTTATTAATAGATCGAGTAGTCAAGAGCTAGCGTAAAAGCTTTTACGTACAATCACAAAACATAAAGTTTTGAGGGATCACAACATAACAAATTTAATACAACACCATAACAAATTTGTTAACCCAAAAATCTAAATCTATATATTTATATATGATTATGTTATAATAACTTTAATAGAGTAATTAATACTACGTACATACACTCTCATTTCACTCCTTCTCTGCTCTCTTATGTGATAGTGTCCTGCCAGACAAAAAAAATTTGCTCCCCATCTCCCCCCATTGAGCATATGAGAGTGGTCAAAACCACTAGATCAAAGAGATATGGTTGTTGCAAACCATTAAATTATACTTCGGGGGTGAATGACCATATCTAATAACTTTAATAACGGTCGTACCACTCTCATAGGTTTGGTTGGAGTGGCCGACCACTTTCTTTATAAAAGCTAGGCAATTTTTTTTTTTTAACTTACATGTGCCCCACGTTGCAACCACACCAATAGACATTTTAAATGGCTGATGTGGCAATCCCCGTCACATAAGAAAATATAAAAAGTGGGAATAATAAGTGTTTTTTTTTTAAGCATTTTCCCATCTATTAAGAGACATGACCAATCATGCTCATACTCAATGGCCAAGGTCCAAACCCCAAGCCCAAATGCCCTCTGGCCATTTCCTCACTTATGTACGATTGATGCACGAAAATGTTTTGTTTGAATTTGAACAAATTCTGTATCAAATCAGGCCCCGTTCGCGCAGCTTCGCTCCCCGGCCCCACTGAGCCCAAGGAATTTGATATAAACCCACAAACAACCAAACCCGGGAACTCAAAAGAAAGTAGTAGCGTGCGAAATTTGGGAATTGAAATGGCGGCAACAGAGAGTGGGAGGCTGATGTACAAGATCTACAGGGCGCTGAGCTACGGTGTATCGCCTGCGCTGAACCTTCACCTACGGTATCGCCGACTCCGAGGCCACGAGCACCCTCACCGCTGGACCGAGCGCCTTGGCCGGGCCTCTCTCCCTCGGCCTCCCGGCCCACTCCTCTGGTTCCACGCCGTCTCTCTAGGTTCTAATTTTGTTTATTTATTTATTTAATTTAATTACGTATTTGCCTTTTGTTCTTGTTTTTAAATTTTGAAAATCCAGGTGAAGGAATGTCGGCGATTCCTATAATCAAACAATGCATAAAGCAAAGCCCTGATTTGAATATCTTGATGACAACCACAACAGTATCCGCATTGTAAGAAATAATATTGTTTATTATATGCAAAATTGTTCAATTCGTGGGGCTTATATATGTGAGCTTTTTGCTTGGTGCAGTGAAGTAATAGATAAACGGCTTCCAAGTGGTGTGATATATCAAGTACTGTATAAACTTTGATGCATTGCTATTTGTGTTTGTGACATTTGTGTTGATGTGGTCTAATCGTTACGGTTGAACCAGTTTGCGCCAATTGATACTCCAACTGCAGTGGGCGCTTTTCTTGACTATTGGAAGCCAAACGCAATTGTCTTAATGGAGAGTGAATTGTGGCCAAATCTTATTATGAGTGCTTCAGAAAATGGTGTAAGTTATTTCTTCTCATTGGCTCATGTTCTACTCTACCTTTATCTGTTAATTTAATAATTAAATTAAATTTTTTATGTTAAGCTTTTTAACATGATATTGGAATTGAGTTCTTGAGTTTGAATGTTGACTTTGCAGTTTTTATATATTTTCAATTAAAAATATTCTACATGTTGTTTGGTCCACACGTGAATGGGGAAGTGTGGAGTGTGGAGTGTTGTGGTATTCATTTCATGCTTTGAGATAAGTAGTGATTTAACATATTTTTTGAAAAGAAAATAAAGGTTGTTTGTCCTTGCGCTTTTAGTATCTAAAACCAATATCTCAAGCAAGAAGGTTGATGTAAAGACATGATGGTTTGTAGAGTAGGTTTTTTTAGGATTAAGATCTAGATTTCTTAGGATAATTCCACGGTGGTAATCTTAATATCTCTCCATTATTTTTAAAGTAATTGATTCAGATTTTGCTGCCTCAACATTTATCACATGAATTAGGATGCAATGAAATCAAGAAAAATTAAGGATCTCCTAAACATGGTAAGTGCTGAGGTGGCAATATCTTAACCTTTAGATTTGAATAATGGTTGAGATTTTAAGAACTTTACCAAGGAGTTACCTTATGAAATATAGACATCCTAACCCATTGTTTTATATGTATGCTTAACTGCTTGTTTTACAAGCCTATTTTTGCAATCATGTGCATGTCGTAGTGTATCAACATACTTATAATTGTATTTGTGAAATATGCATTTTCATGTATCTCGCCTAATGTTATTGATTTTCATAGCCTATATGCCTCCATTATCTCTTCAGGTAGTTTTGGCATTGTTGAATGCTCGGATGTCTACAAAATCCTTCAAGCGTTTTTCAGGACCCATGCTACTTCCACTGATTTCATTGATGCTTTCAAAATTTTCTTTGATTGTCCCATTGGTATGTAGACCAAGTTTTTTATGGTTATGATTTGTGTTATATTGTCACTGTTAGAATATTAATTAAATGATTAAATTTACTCTTTCTTTTCACCTTAAACTTTTAAGATAAGTGGTAATTTAACATAAACCAAATCAGAGGCCTTGAGTATAGTCTCTGACTCCATAGTTTACCCTCTATCAGTGGTGGTTCCAAAGAATAAGGAAAAGAAAAACTAAACAAATTTGTAATTTATTGCTCATTAGTAAGGTGAATGAGCACATGATTTATACTAGTTTCCCCATGAGACAAAAAATATTTTTTAAAAAAATGGTAACACATGTTGCTATTGAGAGGATATGATATCAAACTCTCATAACACACACCAAACAAAGGCACAAGACAGCAAATAAATAGCAGCTAGCCTATGACGCTTTTCTTTTCCCTCTTTTTTCATGGACCTTATTACAACAACTGTAATAGCAATGAATAAGCTCTAGACCTAATCCTTGTACTTCATCTCAGACGTCAAGAAGTCGGGACGAACATCAATTTAAGCTTTCAGGATAAGTGGTATTAAATGATTAAGTATTTCACATGTTGGGCCTCAACATTTGCTAAAGAAGATGGTTAAAATATTAATTAAATGATTAAATTCATAATTTTCTACTAGTTTAAGCTTTCAAGATAAATGGTAATTTAACAGTAACTAATTTTGTTCTATGACACAGAGCACTATGCAGGCAGTCCACTTTCAGCTACTACAAGCTCCTCCTTTTGTCATAAACTTTTCTGGTGACTTGAAATATGGTATGCCTGTCAATTAGGAGTACGAATCCTTTTAGTAATACTAAATGTTGATCTTTATAAATGATGATCCCTAATGAAAAGCAATTATTTTTCTTTGACTTAGTATTAATGCACTTCTGATAACTAGGTTGCTGCCATTAAAATTCCTGATTTTAACTTTTGGAAATTTTTTGATAAATATATTTTGACAATTGTAGAAGAAGATGAATATAGTCTATTCTAATAAGGTGTTACTATTTTTCCCATTTAGTTGTAGAAGATTTTGATGTTTCTGAGGGGTATTCAAGAAGTATAGAAGATCTGAAGATACAGTTTGCCCAGAGGAAGGTTTGGATGGCGTCTTCCATACATAGGGGTGAAGAAGAAAGTCAGTTCTCACTTGTCTGTTTCCAATATTATACGTACTCTAGATTGTTGTCATTTTGAGTCAGAATTTTATGCAAAGACATCAACTCCTTGATATGGCAATACCTTACTGCGTTAATAGCAGTTGCTGCTCTATAAAATTTTGATTTAATGCATAATTTTGGACTCAATAAATGTAATGCTACCGAAAGAATTGACATATTGGGGTCTTTGGATACCAACAACGATGGCTATATCATTGTTATGAAAATTATTTCACTTTGTCTTTTCGCTTTGTACTACTTGCTAGTTTTCTTGAATTTGCAGCATTAATTTCTTGTAATATGTTACATCATTTTCATATTTTCAAAGGCTTTTTTTAAAAAAAAAATTTAATTTTTTTCCGTAGAGGAGAACGAATTGACCAACAATGATTTCATTGAATGTTTGAGAGTTTGGTATTTATTTTTTATTTTTTATAGAGTTGTGTCATTTGTGCTGCTTACAGATTTGATATTACTTTTTTTCTATGGGGGCATTATAGTTAGTTTCTAACATATTCATGGACATGTTCTAGCAGTTTCCGGGTTTTTCTTTACTATTTAAGCTGTTTTAGTTTTCTTCACTTGTATTAAGAAAAGTTGAAGTGCTAACAAATGCTCTCTGCAGTAATGCTAGGAGTTCATAGAGTGCTCATGCAAATGCATCCAGATGTGGTCACTATACTTGTGCCTCGAGATCCACAACATGGACTTGAAATTGCTCAGGTATGATTCTGATGCAATACCAGTTATCAATATGATTATATTTCAATTCTTTATAACTGCTTCTTTTTGTGTGTGTATATTACGATGCTTTGTGTTTTGGTAGTAGTAGCGCCCAAGAAAATAAATCACATAGAATAATATTGATATGTGAAATGACTATTCCATTAGTAAAAGGAATAGTTATTCCTAGTTATAGAAGGTGATATGGAGTAGCTTTTCATATTCCTTAACTTGATTGTAACAGTGAGATAGAACACTAAATATGTATTCTTTTATTTGATTGTAACCCAAACAGCATTTTGCAGCTAACTTAGGTTGCCATTGAGCTTAGAAATATGTGTATAATTCATGAAGTGATGATCCATATGCATTAAAACTTTATACAACCGATGTTTCTGAATAAGTTTATATTATTGAAGATTCAACACATAAGACGTAGACCTCCAAATATTATTGGATTTTTATGCTCTTGCCTTAAATAGTGCAGGAATTGAAGAAAGAAGGGCAAAATGTAGCATTGAGGTCTCGACATGAAAAACTTGTGGCAGGAACAAATATATATGTCGTGGACACATTAGGTATTTCTTTTACTAAATTTCTTATCGATTATATTTCTTTCCTACAATGACACCAAATAGATCATTATTAATTCACTTAAACTCATATTAAAAGTGGGGCGTTCATGACGCACATGCCATGTACCTAGAAAGATAGTTTGTGCCTTAAATCCTTTATTAGTTACGATAGATGATGCTTGGTAATGTGGTTCTTGTTTATATGCATGTTTTCTCCACATTGTCCATTCTATGTGTTTCTTATAAATTTGTCACATTATGGTACCCATGCTTGCTATTCATATTGAGGCTTAAACTGCATGGTGGGAGCAAACGTAAAAGTTTCACCTGCCCTGTGCTCATTAATTCATTTTAACTGGTGGTGTCTAAGTTTGTATTTGACAGATCCTGGATAAGTGTTGCTACCTTTGCTTTGCGGAGTTTAGGTAGTGCCGTGCCCCATTAGTTGACATTTAGTTTGTGCCTGCTGATATTCTTGAACTTGGCAGGTCTGACTGTGAGGCTTGAGTAAGAGGCGATAACATGTAGTGATACAGAGCTTAGTATTCCATTAGGCCATTCCTGTGTGAAAAGCATACCTCTTAAGGGTGTGAATGTTATGCATACTTTTGGGGAGATCTGGTCCATAATGTCACTATATTCTTTCAAATTTGTTTTGTAGGTGAGTTGAGACAACTTTATAGGTTAACCCCAATAGCTGTAGTTGGAGGTTCGTTCTTCCCTGGTTTAGCTGGCCATAACATATCAGAAGCTGCTGCAGCTGGCTGTGCTGTTTTGACTGGTGAACTTTTTTTTTTTTTTCCTATTGTACCTCATAGTGAACATGTAATTTTTTAATTACCATTATAGAAACTTTGTTTTTTGGCTTATATCAGGTCATCATGTTGGGCATTTCTCACACATGGTACTTGAGATGCAACGGTTAAACCCTTTGTCTGTTCTGCAGGTTTGAAGAACTTATTGATAATATTCTTTTTACAATTTATTTGACAGTGTTTGAAAGATCAGTTGTTGAAAGATCAGTTGTTGAAACTCTTTCTGGAATCAATTCTCCGAAATGACAATTGATGTTTCTACAGTATGATAAGATAATTGTGTTATAAGAACTATGGTATAAATAAAGAATTATACCAATTGATTTCCATATCTGTAGTACCCCATATAAAGTTAGTCTATTTGTACCTGAGTTGTTCCATGATCTGCTTGTAGCGCACAGACAATCCACAAGTGGAATCCACCTATGTAGTTGACTTAAATATTCATAGATGATATTATGTTAGCAATAATGGATTGTTATGATGTAGGGATGAAGTGTCACCACTTGGATGGCTCTTTAGTTGTTTAGCGGTTTTAGAAAAATTATAGTAACATTCCCTACTATGGTGAACTCTTTGAGAAAATCCATGAATTAATTCACTTACTTGGAACCATATAGGCTGAAGAGGCTTAAATCCAGCCTAAATTTTAAGCTGAATCTATTAGGCTTCTATATGCTGAAATCATGATATGAGATAGATCAATCAAATACTCATTCCTAATAAAAAGGCCTCTTGGATTATATTAAGGACTTGTATTCCGTTACAACAAATAACTGTTATGTAAGTTTATACTTTATGAATTATATGAAACTTTTCAATGAGGGTCTTTTACTGTGGCTGCCCACCCAGGTTTCTGGAAAAATAGAGCTTGAGAAAGCACTCAAAGAGCTCTTCAGTGATGCTAAAGTTCTGGAAGCGCACTGCACCGCTGGAAAGCAAGCATTTCATGCTCTGTCCAGTGGTATCGTCGCCAATGTTTGGAATCTACTAAATTCCCATGTTCTCAAACGGGCTCTTTGCTAGAAGTAAATGAAGACTGGCATGCAACACAAGTAAATGTGAAGGTGAAGGTTGTTGCATTCTACAACGGTGAAGTACTTCTTGATGGTATGCCATTAGTGCAACTGAAACCTGTTACGGTTCGTCATTATCACACATGAAATTTATGGAACCTCTAGCTGTATCTTTCAAGTCACAATGATCTATCATCTATCAAATCTCACTCTGCAAGTGCTATATTGGTGGCTTGCTCTCTGTTTGGGTACACTCGATTTGGGCATCAACTTTTTCCTGTAGGAGAAGGTGAAAGAGGAATTAAAGTGGCACTATAATTAAAGTGGCATTGTATCGAAGCTGCATTTGGCCTAGGTTTGGATAAAATAGAAAGATAATTATGCAACTACAGACTGGAACAAATGTTTCTTTGTCGCTTGTGCTATCTTCATTTCTTTTACTTCTGTTTCTATGAAATCTATGTATATTGAGCTTACACTTTTTTCTTCATGCATCTACCTACTTCAAAAGGTACTGTTTCAAAACTAAACAACCATTGAGGGAATTATTTTCTGCTCTTTCTGTCTTTCTTTCTTCTTTCCCCCTAACTTGAGATGTTTTGGTGCTCCAGAATTCATGTTTTGGAAGCTTCAAGGTGTGATATAATCTTCTTTCATATCCGTTGTAGTGTTGGCCTCTAGCGGCTTGGATCTAGCAGACTTTTTGATCTGCCTGTTTTTTTCTGAATTTCTAGCCTGAGAGCTCAAAACATTGAATAATAGAGAAGGTAATACATTCAACTTTTAGTATACACCTTTCAGTTTTAGATGTGTTAGTTTATATCTGCTGGTACATGACAATCAATTTTCTTTTCTTTTCGTTCTGATTAGAGAACAGATCATCTTGGACTATTCTGTTGTTTAGGACCATTTACAAGATTGTGTTTCGGGCTCTGAGCATTTTCACCCTTCTATAATTCAAAGAAAGATCTGCATTTATAAAAGTTGACTGATTTTGGACTTGGGTTATGTTTTGGCCATGGCTGGATTTTGCCTATTAAATTATTTACACTTATGGGGAGTTCAAGGTACCAGTACCCTGTCGCCACTTAGGTTCCTGTATAATATTCATAGTATTGATTAATTTGCAGGACTACATTGTATATCTTACATCATTCTAAATTTTAGGCTTTCAGTTTAATTTTAGGGGCCTAATGCTTTATTTTCACTGCTCAGAAACAAGTTTCACTTGAATGGAAACAAATTTGATGTGCTTCATCTGCATTTTTATCTATATGTTGTTTCTTATGGATCAAAGAAAGTTTAACGAGAAATCTAATTGATCAAAAAAAGGTTTGAGATGTCACTCTGTTTTATGGCCCTTGTCTATATAACTAATTTTGTGTATGAAACTTCTACCCTTATGATCTATTGGTTAAATTCCAGTCTTTCCTGTGTGCTGTGTTTATTTTATGTGAAAAGTTTTTTAAACTTGCATTGAATGTGAAAGCCATAAACATGTACTCTACTTCAATAGCGTACGGTAATATGTTATTAACCTTTCAGTAGCAATTGTTAAACAATGCTGCTTGTCAATCTTTAATGGTCAGCAGGAGACAGATTGCGTCTGCAGTATTGCTCCTTCCCCTACTGCTGCAGCTGCCGCTCTAGCATGTTGATCTTTTTGCAAGGCCTTGAAGAAGTGGTATCGAGTCCCTCCGTGAGAACAATCCCAGCTTTTCCACACCCACATGACAAGAGAATCGATTCACGTTCAGACCGCCTCCAAGTGACCAGACTATTTCTTGGAAGTGAAACTCGTCACAAGGTATGGCCAGAGGACCACTCTTGTTGTGACCATATTCTTCATAAGCTTGATCTAGCAACTCTCGAAATACTGGGTGGTTCAGGTAATCTGCCCTTATAACAAACCTCCGGCTAGCTTCTCCCACTATAACAGCCAAGTGGCCTGGAGGAACGTCCCGGGGTGGTTTCTTCTCACGACCTCTGGCAAACCTCCGCCACATGCAAGCTATCCTTTTGAGCTTCACAATGTTACATATGTCACATCTGGAATGCTCAGTAGGAGCAGCCATTACATGAGGTCTCAGGTATTCATGTAAAGGATTTAGGAGCGTAGAGTGGAAATGGTGGCGTATTTATCAGGAGGGGAATATCCTCTGCTGTAAGATCCTGTACAGTTTGTTCTTTTACATATCACAAGGACCCATATGCTTGGTAGTTACGTGGCGCTTTGTCCTTTTTAGAGAATTACTGAATAAGGGATCGCTAGGTTTTGTCAAAGTTTGATTACTGCATGAATAGTATACATTACGCTACCAAGTGATTAGGGTTTCCCCCGTTAGCTTGTCACCATTGTTACTTTTTCAATTTGTTTTTCAGACACTTTTTCACATCTCACATGCTTTGAGAATACATATCAGCTCAATAGACTAGATTAGATGAATTTCTTCCAATCCAAAATTGGAAAAAAACTGTCATATCGTTTTTCGGGGTTAAAGTGATCCACTTTAGTTGCCTTTGAATGCGTATATCTCCTGTTCTCTCACATGTCCGATGACAAGTTTTTCCCAACATGTCAAGTGGCGATAATAGTGAGCCTTGCTGCCATGGACAAAGTACACCATGGGAGCCAAGAATTATAGTACTTCTATTAGTGGTGGGACTTTGGGAGCTGCATAACGAGGAAACGACCCTTGTGGCACGTGTTTGGTCGGAATCCGTTGCCTTCTTTCATGTGCCGTCGCATGTGGTGCCCCGCCAGCTAGGACTGATATTTCTACTTCAAACACTTGGCATGGGATTGGGAGCCACTTTTTGATGCACTTCTGCCGTTTTTGGGTGATAATGGTCAGCATCGCAATTTATAACTTAATGCACAGTTTTGTATTATTAGGGAGGAATAGCTGAACAAAGATGCTTTAGATTTGGGATAACTCAATGATGGAATTCTTAAATTCCTATCAATTACTTTTAGTTAAATAGTTTAGATTTTCTTACATAAACAAAAAACTTGATGAGAAAACAATGAATTGCCTATTGAGTAAGAATTATAGATTATGTAGGGGTAATAAATAATAAGATAAACATAGAGACTATTTAATCTCAACCAAGTAGTTCTCTTGGAAAATATAGAAATACTAATCTAGTAAGGATCCCAATTTCAACGTCTAAATTCCCAAGAATTCGGACAGGGAATGAAAAAGGAAATCTTGAGACCTGAGGTGCCTAGGGTGCAGAGTCTACCTGTCCATCACCTCGGATCTTGGATCCCCTCTCTTATTTTCTACTTAAATTTCTTGGTGCGGGGCCCTCTTGCGCAGCACTTTGGGTACCGAGATTCTTTCTCTCATTCCCTACTTGAATTCCAAGAAATTCGGGCAAGGAATTCTAAGAATCCCAATTCAATCCCGTAAAATGTAAGTGTTATTGGGTCTTTTTCTTTTTAAGTTTTAGTTGAAGTTGGGTTTAAATGTAAACTAGTCTGAATTGCTTCTTTACAGAATTGGAGGGTTTGTTGGCTGGTAAGTTCAAGCTCCATAATGAGTGCCCCATGTGGATGCTTAAAAAAAAACATAGAGTTTACATTGGATGCCAAATCACTCTCGGTGCCTAAAGGTTAATTCGGCCATCCTATGCGATGGGACAATGATGGAAGAGGTGATTAGATTAGATGAGCTTGAAGTGATAGAGAGGGATATGGATCCTCTCCGTTTCATTTTTTCAAATGAAATGGAGAGGAACTGGTTAGTTGTTTTTAGGAGGGCAATTTTGTAATGAATTCTTTCCATTTCATTTGAAATAGAGAGAATTATTCTCCGTTAGAGAGATGGCAAAAGAGCTAAATGAGGCAGCGGTTGGCAGAAATGTGAAATAACGAGTGAATGAGATGCAAATTTTTTTTAATGTCTTGATGGTTTTTAGCCATTCATTTTATATGAACCGTTGATATTAAAAGTTGCTCCCTGTATTGGGATCTCAATCCATCAGGGAGTAATTTAAATTTTATTGGACATCCAAAAGCACCTCCATATGTTTGAAGGACATAACGAATGTGATTACTACAAACCATCTTCACTTTTATGCAGCTTTTCCTCAAAGGAGGATCTAAAGTTTATTGCCAATAACCCATTGGGCAATTGGCAGAAAGTGGCTCGAAATATGAACAGGTGTTGGTATGTGTCAGTTCTTTTTCTTTTTCATTTTTTTTATTAGTAAGGAAAAAAAGGGTTTCAAGTGTATGTGTCAGTGCAGATGCTTATCTCATAGTTTTCTTTTAGAGAGTGTTGACATGTGTCAGCTCTCTTGCTTATGATTTCTTTAAGACTAATTTGGGATAGTCCAGTACAATTTCCCAGCTGGTACAAGAGAGTTGGGTATTGTTACTTCTGTTTTCCCTTTTTCTCGTGTTAATATATGGCTCAGAAGAAGAACATTTCGTGTGAAATAAACACTTCCCATTTTCGGGCTATAGATGGGCAACTTAGGTGAAAGCGTCCCAAGTGATCTCCACTCAGTTCAGGTAGAGCAAGTTGTTTGTTTCACTGTTTTGAAGGTAGTAATGTTGAGGTACCAATATCTACATATGGACCGAGATTTTCAGCAATTATTTGTTCGAATTACTAACAAATCAGATAAATAATTATGAGTGTTTATATGCAGTTTACCTATCTGAGCAAGTGCTTGGACAATGCAAAACTTGTTCGGATATATGGGCTCTATGAGAGTTTCTCTCACAATTACCTGTCTGAATTATTAGGTAATTGCTGAAGATCTTGATCCGTACCTAAACTTGACTTTATTTGATAAAACTTTTTCTTTCTCCATTTTGTTTTCTTTTTTCAAAACAAAAATATTATTAACAAACAATCTAAAACTCAAAATACTTACAAAAATACTCAATTATTTTCATTTTTCTCACCTTAGCACTTTTTTTCACAAAAAAAAAAAAAATTAAAAATGGGGGGAAATTAGTGTAGAACATGGGCAGTTCAGACAAGGCAATCCTCCTCTGCTTACCTCTTTTGGTAGGGTAGAGTATGGTATATGTAGTATGTGCTTTTGTTTTGCATTTTTTAGTGCCATGATATTTAGTACAGAAGATGAATATGCCGTGTGGGATAAAAGAATTACAAATATGGGCTTAACGGCCAACTTAACTGAAAAGGGTCCCAACCGACGACCTCAACCCACTTCCGTTTAGAGGCCGTAGATCTTAAGACCTGTGCTTCATTATTATTACACCATCAAACCCATCCCACTCAATTGGTTTCATAATAACTGCGAGTAAAAATTGTTAATTTTTTTTTTTAAGGAGTAAAAATTGTTATTAATATAGTTTAGTGGTTTCGAAACGCCCGATTTGGGTGGGTAACAATTTTTGAAGTGTAATTAATAAAAATATAAGCAGTTAAGCATTTAGTATGACAATTGCAAAATTGTGAGACCAAACTCACCCTTAAACCAATAATCCCAAAATCCACTTGGATCAAACATTGTGCAAACCAATAATCCCATGATCCACTTGGATCAAACATTGTGCAGGAAAAGTGTTGATGTGGAACTATATATAAAGTTCATAATGCTTGATCAGTTGGTCAATTCTTAGCCTCTAACTTATTCCAGATTCAAATGTTTAGAAATGCACTATTCGAATTGTTAAGGAGAGAGTTTTTATGAGGTTCCAAACATATAAGCAAGCTACCCACATGCAGTCTATTGGCTTTATAAATACTCATATATCTATTATCTGAAAATTACTAGTAATAAAACTGTTAGAAATATGTATCTTTCTTGCTTAAGATGCTTAATTTTTATTTTTTAACATAAAGTTGGACGTACAGGTCGGAAACCCAAAAAAGTTGAAGTGACTTTGGGATTAAAAATCAAAAATAAAGACCGACATCCAGTCAGCCTCGGAAAGTAAAATATATATATATATATACAGTCAGATACTTTTTTTTTTTTTTTTTTTTCCTTACGGAAAATCACATGGATCCAAAACACCTTGTGAAGCCAACAGCAGGCTCAGGCTTCTGCTTTGGATTTTTTTATTTTTTTTATTTTTTTTATATTTTTTGGGAAAATAAAGTTTACTTCCACGAAGTTTCAGAAGTTTTTTAATTTTAACCTCAAAGTTCAAAAATTGGCAATCTATTGCCCTGAAGTTTCAAAAATTGGCAATTTAAACCCTTCGTTTAATTTTTCCGTCAAAATGGACGAAAATTTATGAAATTACATCATTACCCT
>NC_081549.1:1142491-1313202 GCF_901000735.1 Corylus avellana | reverse complement strand
ATGGTATATGTAGTATGTGCTTTTGTTTTGCATTTTTTAGTGCCATGATATTTAGTACAGAAGATGAATATGCCGTGTGGGATAAAAGAATTACAAATATGGGCTTAACGGCCAACTTAACTGAAAAGGGTCCCAACCAACGACCTCAACCCACTTCCGTTTAGAGGCCCTAGATCTTAAGACCTGTGCTTCATTATTATTACACCATCCGACCCATCCCACTCAATTGGTTTCATAATAACCGTGACTAAAAATTGTTAGTTTTATTTATTATTTATTTTTTTTAAGGAGTAAAAATTGTTGTTAATATAGTTTAGTGGTTTCGAAACTGGGCGATTTGAATGAGTAACAATTTTAAAATGTAATTAATAAAAATATAAGCAGATAAGCATTTAGTAAGACAATTGCAAAATTGTGAGACCAAACTCATCCTTAAAACAAATAATCCCAAGATCCGCTTGGATCAAAAATTGTGCAAACCAATAATTCCATGATCCGCTTGGATCAAACGTTGTGCAGGAAAAGTGTTGATGTGGAACTATATATGAAGTTCATAATACTTGATCAGTTGGTCCATTCTTAGCCTCTAACTTATTCCAAATTCAAATTTTTAGAAATTCACTATTCGAATAGTTAATGAGAGAGTTCTTATGAGGTTCCAAACATATAAGCAAGCTACCCAGAGTCTACTGGCTTTATAAATACTCATATATCTATTATCTGAAAATTACTAGTAATAAAACTGTAGAAATATGTATCTTTCTTGCTTAAGATGCTTAATTTTTATTTTTTAACATAAAGTTGGACGCACAGATCGGAAACCCAAAAAAGTTGAAGTGACTTTGGGATTAAAAATCAAAAATAAAGACCGACATACAGTCAGATACTTTTTTTTTTTTTTTTCTTTCTTTTTGTTACGGAAAATCACATGGATCCAAAACACCTTGTGAAGCCAACAGCAGGCTCAGGCTTCTGCTTTGGATTTTTTTTTTTTTTTTTTTTTTAATCAAGTAGGGGAAGGGGGTTACATGATGAAACAAACATAAAAATGAAGGGCACCCCAACAACGACATCCAGAAGGTAAAATGCAGTATAAATACAAGAACAAATTCTGAATCCAGTCCAAAGGACCAAACAGCAGGTAATGGTGATTGACAATGGTCCCAAAAGAACTATAAGCAAGTCGGACCTTTTCCAGGGCTTCTGCTGTTGAATTTATTTGGGTCTAGAAACATCTTAAAGCTGAAATCCTTATGCTTTGTTTCATTTCCAATGATTCACCCTAAAAATTTATACAAATTCTTTTAAAATTAACATTTTATTCTTCCAAAAAGTTTTTATTTTTATTTTTATTTTACAATCTTAAAATTATAATTCCGACAGGGTGAATGAGTGACAGAAAATTAGAACGCCAATCCCGCCTTCAATTTCTCCTTCTTCTGTCTTTTTTGTCGACTTGATAATAGCATGTGTTGGTAAGTAAAGGGCAAAACGCATCTTTAATGAAGCAGAAAAAGAAGAAGAAAGCTGAAGCAAGTCCTTCACTTTTTGCGACAACATTACTATACTCATGAACATCAAGGAAGGGTGAGAGTTGGGGTTTGTACCACCAATGAGCCCACCATGTGGCTTTGAAAATCAGGAAAAAAAACTAATTAAAACTTTTGGAAGATAATTCTCCAGCTGGAAAGCTTACAATTCTATCTGGGTTTGCACTGCATAGTCAACCTAATATGAAGGTGAAGATCAACATTTTAGCCCATGTGATAAAGTGGTGCATATTAATTAATGCTATGTCACGTTTATTGATTCTTTATAAATAAAAATGTTAGGCTAAATATTGGATTTGGACTTTGTACATTAAGAAAAAAAAAGTGTGTCAATTTAATCGAGCTGTTACGTCGAGTCTGTTAATTACATGATATTCCGATCATCATTATGGAGGTGGTAGAGCACCTTTGCTTTCTGATGACTTAAAGTTGAGTGCTTTTTCCTTCCACGACATGATGGAAAGGAAGGGTGGGCAGCAGGCAAATCATTATGTATCCATCCATCTCTTTTGTGTTTTTTACTTCATTTTCTTTTTTCCTAATTCCACCCCCATCATACAGTTGATCACGTATCAGTAGTCTAGTTAAGAATACTTGAAAAAACAAATTAAGATAAATATAGGTGACTTACGGGGAGAGGCCAGGGGGTATGCAACTATCCATCGGTCGAGGTTCCATCAATTAGAAATCTCTCTATGGAGGTCAATACAGGTTGGACCATGTAGTATTTTATATCATCACTATCTTTACATAAAAACCTAGAAAAAAACAAAATTAAGACTAAAAGTTTTCCTTTAAATTGGTTTAAAGAAAATTCATCTATTATTTTAATCTATTAAAAAATTACAACTTGGTTTATTTTTAATAAGATTAGATTATCAGATAAAAAAATGTGTGAGAATAATAGATAATCTAAAGACATAGAGGTCAACTCAACCGACTGGATTGGAGAATAAGCATGGATTTTTGACATTGGGCAGGTGGCAATGTTAAATATGGTGGTCAACAGCTCAACACAAGTGGGGCTCTCAACTTAACCTGTTCATGACTCAAAACCTATGTATAGTTTGTTGGCCTTATATGACAATATTGACTCTGGAGTGGGCGACTTCCTTTTGCCCCCATAAATTAAGTCTAAAATGATAATTATGCATATTAAACCCTACCGCCACAAAATAATTGGTCCCACATATTTTAGATTTTGTTCATAATAGTTTATGGCTCTGTTCCTGACCTTGACAGTCCTGATAAACTGCTTGTAATAGTTTATAGCTCCGTCTCTAACTTTGACTACCCTAATAAACTGAACTCATGCGACTGCAAATTTGGCTAGTTTGCGACTATCAGGCTAATTTGTGCTCATTGTAGACTTCATTTTCTCCTTGTTGCTAGGCAAACAACTTGAATCATTTGCAAAAGTAATAAAGCATGCAGCTGTGGATTCTGTGGTTGATTGAGAATTGATACAGGGTGAAGGGATTATAATCTATATAGGGATTCTTCTTGAGTCTTTGTTATTATGTAGAAAACAGCTTTAGTCAGCCCTACTGACTGTTGTAATTAATATGAAATCCATTCAATTACATAGGAGCACAATAATGTGCTCATAGTTCTCTACCACTTTCTAGGAATTCGCAGGATCAAAAGTCACACAATAGAGAATTCATAATTTAATAAGCATGCCATGATCTTCTTCTTTTGTTTAAGCAACATGATTCTCTTCATGGTATATATATTTTAACTCTTTTTATAATTTTTAACACATGTCGACTTCTGATTGATTAGAGTAAAAAATTATGCAGGAATTAGGAGTCCCTGGCTAGATTAATGGATGCAAAATATGCAGGGGCACCCCAATGTTGAATTGGTAAAAGAAAAAGAGAAAAAGAGATCCTTGATTTAAAGAGCTTCCCACTCATTCTATTTGAGAGGAGTGGGAGGGAAGTGCAATCATTCACCCAACCACTCCCCCTCCACAGTCATTCCCATAATATTATTATTTGTCACCTTTAATCATACCCACTCTCTCAGCTCTCAAGCATACCTTAAAAAAAGCTATCATAAACTCTCATTCCCCTTTAATCATACCACTCCCCCCTTCTCTCTCTCTAGACCACATGGCATGAGAAAGAAAGAAAGAAAGAAAACATTAGATTTTAACTTGGGAGAGAGAGAGAGAGGGTATCTATGAGTCTATTTGAGGTTTGAAGATATAATTATACAACGATTTTTAAAACACTCTTCGATCTCCTTTGCCTACTCTTCCCGCCCACACACCAAAGATGAAGACAAATCCTTATCCCTTACTCTTAGCCTTGGCCTTGGTTTTGGGCTTCCTTTCCTTCTCTCTCTCTATCCCAAACGACACGGACGCACTCACCCTATTTCGCCTACAGACCGACGCCCACGGCGAGCTCGAGTCAAACTGGAGTGGCGGAGACGCCTGCGCCGCATCATGGCTTGGTGTCCGCTGCTCCTTACACCACAGCCGAGTCATCGCTATCTCACTCCCTTCGCTAAACCTCCGTGGCCCGCTCGACTCTCTCGCCCAGCTCGACCAGCTCCGCCTCATAGACCTCCACAACAACCGCCTCAATGGCACCGTTTCGGCACTCACCAACTGCACCAACCTCAAGCTGCTCTACCTCTCTGGCAACGACCTCTCCGGCGCGATCCCAACCGAGATATCCGCCCTCCCGCGCCTCCTCCGCCTCGACCTCTCTGACAACAACCTCCGAGGCCCGGTTCCGAAACAGCTGTCTTCCTTGACTCGGCTCCTCACGCTTCGGCTGCAGAACAACGCGCTCTCCGGGGTGGTTCCTGACCTCTCTGTCTCCCTTGTGAACCTCAAGGAGCTCAACCTGACGAGAAATGAGCTGTACGGACGGTTACCGGACGGGTTGCTAAGAAAGTTCGGCGAAAAAAGCTTTTCCGGGAACGAAGGGCTGTGTGGGTCGAGTCCGTTGGCGAATTGCTCGCACACGGGCGTTCTTCCGGCGTCTGCTTCGTCTCAGACGACAGTGCCGTCGAACCCGAGCTCGTTGCCTCAAGCGCCTGCGATAACTCAAGGCAAAGTAGGATCACGAAAGGGGCTGAGCACCGGCGCAATAGTTGCCATCGTGGTGGCGAACTGCGTGGCGTTGCTGGTGATCGTGTCGTTCGTTGTGGCGCATTACTGCGCGAGAGACCGGAGCTGCTCGAGCTCGATGACGGGGAGCGAGAGTGGGAAGAGGAGAAGGAGCAGCTACGGCGGGAGCGAGAAGAAAGTGTACGCGAACAATGGAGGTGGAGATAGCAGCGATGGGACAAACGCGACGGACCGAAGCAAGCTGGTGTTCTTCGATAGGAAGAAGTTTGAGCTGGAGGATTTGCTGCGTGCGTCGGCGGAGATGCTTGGGAAGGGGAGCTTGGGGACGGTGTACAAGGCGGTGCTGGATGACGGGTCCGTCATGGCGGTGAAGCGGCTCAAGGACGCCAACCCGTGTGCGAGGGCGGAGTTTGAGCAGTATATGGATGTTGTTGGGAAGCTCAAGCACCAAAATATTGTGAGGTTTAGAGCTTATTACTATGCCAAGGAGGAGAAGCTTCTTGTCTACGATTATCTTCCCAATGGGAGCTTGCATTCACTTCTTCACGGTCAGTATCTTAATTTGAATAATTAAACCAGAAATTAATGCATGCCCATGATAATAAGAATTTTGAACCATGATACATATTTTAGATGCTTAGATAAGATGAATGACTGAAATTTAAAGAAAAAATTAAATAACTATTTGGTTTATATAATTTAGGGAATCGGGGTCCGGGGAGAATTCCTTTGGATTGGACTACGAGGATCAGCTTGATGCTAGGAGCGGCTCGAGGACTTGCAAAGATTCATGAAGAGTACAGCATATCGAAAATACCTCATGGGAATGTGAAGGCTTCGAATGTGCTCCTTGACAAGAATGGCGTGGCTTGCATTTCTGATTTCGGACTCTCGTTGCTTTTGAACCCCGTTCATGCGATTGCGAGATTAGGAGGCTACAGGGCTCCTGAACAAGCAGAGGTCAAGAGGCTGTCTCAGAAGGCAGATGTGTACAGTTTCGGGGTCTTGTTATTGGAAGTTCTTACGGGGAGAGCTCCGTCACAGTACCCTTCACCGACTCGGCCACGTGCCGACGAGGAGGAACAGGCTGTGGACCTTCCCAAATGGGTTCGATCGGTTGTGAAGGAAGAGTGGACTGCTGAAGTGTTTGATCAGGAGCTTTTGAGGTATAAGAACATTGAGGAGGAGCTTGTGTCGATGCTTCATGTGGCGTTGGCCTGTGTTGTGCCACAACCTGAGAAGAGGCCAACAATGGTGGAAGTGGCAAAGATGATAGAGGACATCCGGGTGGAGCAATCCCCTATCGGGGACGATTACGATGAATCGCGCAATTCTCTTTCGCCCTCGCTTGCCACCACTGAAGATGGCCTGCCTTGATGCATGCTCATCTTAATTTGCCTCAGTAATTTTCCAGTGCTAAATTGGTTGCTTCTATCCTCATTTATATCCTCCATTTTTCATTTGCATTATCTCGCTGCAAATTCTGGCTGTTGCAGACTCTCTCTTGTTAGACCCTATGGTTGTTCTCTGTAATATTTGTAAGCTTTTATGTTTTCCGGTTTTGTTGGTGGTGGAGACATCTGATATATGGTATTGTTCAAGACCCAACAAGATAGTCCTATTTAGTCTTGTGTTATGTAATTTATTCTTGTTATTAGTTATTTTCGAAGCAAGAGAATCTCAGAACTGGTGGTTGTCCAAGTTGCTTTTTTTTTTCTTTTTTTTTTTGCTCTCCCTTAATTACCTTGCAAGTTCCTGTGCTTCCGAAACTTATCTTCAACGCTGTTCAAAACACAAAAACATTTTTTACTTTTTTATGTAGCATCATTCTTTTCAAACCAAAAAAACATACTTCCAAAACACATTAACAAACATACCCACAATGCCAAGCCACTTGGTTGCTCTTTGTCCATCCTCTTGACACACAAATTTGATAATCAGCCTACCAACATGAAGAGTGGCATTAGTTCAATGATATTTTTTTGATGAATAAGCATTCGTTCACTCATGTTCCTCACTTTCCACTCTCCAATAAACCAAATCCTGATCTTCATCTAGAATAATCCCTTCAAATTCCAGGACCTCATAGTTTCTGAGGTTTCATCAAGTATGAAAAATGAACCATATACGAACACAATCATCTCACATAATGCGAATATGTCAATCATACAGCATTCTACACCTCCCAATTTTATGCATTCCACTCTCTGAAGCCAATGAACATACAATATTATGAAGCATTACTTAGGAGTCAAAAACACATTTAAAATAAAATATCCGAATTCCATCGTTCATGTTACAGCAAAAAACAATTACAATCTATAAGAAGACGACTCATAACTTTGAACAGTATATTTTGCTCTCACACCCACTATCAGTACACTCACTGTTAATTATTTATTCGCCTGCATTAACTGTTCTATCCCAACTAATGCTTCTGTTAAGTCAGCAACATTTACAGATATAACATACAAGAAAAATCAGCACCTCACTAAGATGCAGATAAAAACAGAGCAAACAGTAAATAATCAACAAATAGCACTGGGCACGTCGAACCTTAACCACCTCTCGCGTACATTACAGGCAGCAAATTATGAATCAAGAGAACCATCCAAGCCTTGATAAATAGTAGCCGGCAGCTGAACTAAAGGAGCCCACCAACCTTTCTAAGGTCTATTAAGTTGACATGGCATCTGAGGTTACAAGACCTAATAATGCATCAGATAAGAGCCTCATAGATACACTAGCTAATCCTTCCGGTTTGATCAATCAGTGTACCAACTTGCTCTCCACATAGTGCTTTTGAAATGTTGCCAGGCTCAAGAAGATTAAAGACCACAACTGTACATAAAAAAAATATAACTTAATTGGTATGGGATTCAATCATCATAAACAACCCAAAAGTACTTCCCAGTTCATTCGAATATATTGACAGCTTATCATATCCAAAAGTACTTCTCAGTTCTTTCACAATAAAAGTTTACAGTTAGATAACTTGGTGCATATAATGTTTGTTAAGACTGATAGGACTAATTTTCTGTGACACTGAATATTATGCACTGAGATAAGTAACCAAATGAACTCAAAATGTCTGTGTCAATATAAAGATGCACCCTGAAACCAAAACAAACACAACAAACTACACAAACCAGGAATGTTGTTCTCTTCACAGTAGTTCAGTGCCATTGAGTCCATGGGGGTGACTCCTCTGGAGGCCAAATCCCTGAAAGATATGTGCTCAAATGTAAAATTGTTGTCCCGGGAGGTACAGTCATATACACCATCAACATTGGTACCCTTGAGAACTGCCTCTGCATGAACTGAGGAGAAAAAGAGCACTAAATTTACAAAATGACAAAATGTGTGTACAAACATGTGCTTGCCCATTGCGTCTACATAAATTTACGTGTGTGCATGTTAAAGCACGCACATGGGAACATGTATGAGAGAGAGAGAGAGAGAGAGAGAGACATGTACACCAGTCTAATTCAAAATTTTGATAATTTGAGAAAATTATATGCAATAACTTTGACGAGGCAGATACAAACCCTCTGTAGCTCGAACAGCTGCAGCAGTGTCAGTGGTGAAGGGTGGATTTCCAAAACCAGCACCAGTGCCACCAAAAATTACGACTCTGCCTTTTTCCAGATGCCGGATGGCCCGTTGCCTATTGTATGGTTCAGCAACTTCTAGCATTGCAAATGCAGTTTGCACATGTGTCTGAATTCCCATCTTCTCTAATGCTGACTGGAGCAATACGGAATTCATCACAGTTGCCATCATACTGGTGCATATTATGAGTTAGAATCATAAGACATTATTTCATCACAGGAAAAAAAAAAAAAAAAACTGGAACAGTGAAATATATATGGAAATGACAAACAACCCTTCTTCCTCAAACGCAACACATCCGAACCAACTCTCCCAACAGTATACATATGTTCAATACTCCTTTAGAGAACTGCTTAAGCATGAGAAGCATAAAGAGCAGACGGATTATGCTGAGACAATTTTAGAAGAATATTACGGAATGCTCTATGGAGGTATACATGTAACATTCATGTAACAGATGTAAGAGAATTGAGAATTCAACTTTGCTACTGAGTGGTTACACAGACAGTTTGTTATGCATACAAATCAGATTTACAACAAAAGAAAAAGCCAATATCTTTTCATTGCATTTTTAGAAGCTGTGTCTTTCGATGCACCTTCTTCTGTTTTATTCTAGTTCTATTGAAAGAGAACAACATTCAGCAACAGATAAAGCAGTGGCAAATGGGCGTCAGAAAGGATGTAGCCAAGTTCATAAATTTTATTAAGACAGTTGAATAAAATTGTATAGCATATTGTGTGACGATTATCATCACTAGACACCCAAGAAAACTTCAACAACAAAAAATCCTAAAATTTCATCTTACATGCTTCATTTTCTTCAGGTATAATCATTACTCAAAAGAAAAGGCACTAGAATTTTTTTTTTGATAAGTAATAAAAAGTTTTATTGAGAAAAGGCACTAGAATTCAAGAATGCAAAGTCTTTTAAACCCAACAACATTACCCAATTTGGTATGCAGTACATCTTTCTAAACCTGTTGCATTTACCCATGCATCTCCGCAAAAGAAGTTACGACCACCTATAACAATTGCCACCTGGAATATCACAAAAAAAGAAGCATGTTCCACGTCAGCTCAAACCATGAGAAAAAATGACATGTTGCAAGGAGCAATCAAACCAAGATTAATACCTCTACACCAAGGCGGGAAGCAATTGCAACTTCTCTTGCAATCAACATTACAACCTGACAATCAAGAAGAAAATAATTTAACTTCGGTTTACAGGCCAGATAACACATTAGGATGAGAACATTTACTCCCTAAAGAGGTCAATATTCAAGCTTATGCCATCAATCTTTCTACATCTATAATGGGATTACACCAAACCTTTGGGTCAATATTGTTAGGGCCAGTGCCAGCAAGAGCAACACCACTAACTTTGAAGACTACTCTCCGCCATCTAGGGTTTGATATTGATTTTGATTTGACATTGTTTACCTGACCTAGAGGACCAGGCAATGCAATTGCAGATCTGCAAAAGCAAATTTGATATAACATACAATAAGGATTAAAATGGTACATTTGCGTCATGGTGTTGACTATAAACAAGAATGCAAACATTCTTCATCCAAACTGACATAATTTAATATATAAACTACAAAACCAGTATTCAAGATGAAAGACAGACATAGAGAACATCAAAATATAGAAACTATCAAATTTGGGATCAAATCATACTGATGGCAATACAACCAAAGTCCATGCCAACTAAACAGCCAGGCCCCTACAAATAAAATTTACCTCAAACCTTAATGGCCCTGAAACCAAAATGGGGAGGACTACGGAATACATTGGCTATCACACAAAAGATTAAAAAAAAAAAAAAAAAAAAAAAACATAGGCTATCACACAAGGAATTATGCAAATCAAAATCTTTCCAAACACAAAATATGGTTTTCTTCTAATCAAGAGAAAATTACTGATAAACACTCAAAAGTAAAAGCAAATCACACCTATTGGTTCCAGTTCACTAAGCTTTACGTTTCCTCATATAAACTAATCAAGTAGGAGAAGATATAAGAATAAATGATGCATGGAACTCACAACAGTTAGTAATTAAACACGCCTAGCTAGTTTAAGTTTCAGCAAGACTGTGTTGAACCCAAAACATGAAGTGAAGGATCAAAGAATGATGATGCAAATTAAATACATACTCGCATAAAATAAGCAATATCCTAACATATGAAAACAATTCAGATGGTGTATATCAACCACATCAATAAAAGCACAAATGCATAAAGCACAAACGCTTGAAATTTACATTTTGGTGCAGCTGAAAGTATACATAGAGTTGCACATACAAACAAAGATTGTCAACAAGTACATAACCTACACCAGGGTGTCAATTATAATCAATTGGCATAACCTATCAAAAAAAATTATAATCAATTGGCATCTACACAACCAAAAAGGAAACTAGAAGTTCTAGGAGAACGAGGAGACCAGCCATGTACACTTTTTCAAGATAGATAGCCTGCTACGCTTTCAGACACCAGCTTATAAGATCAGCTGCAGCTAGGTGCTTTTCCATCTAAGCAGTTATCCACTTTCATAAGCAGGTTAGATGAGCAGCTCTAAAATCTCACCTGGTTGCTGATAGCTACTTGTAAACATTCCAACTATCACAATGATGCATAAACAATAGTCAGAGAGAACGTGGGAAAGAAAATTCATGCTCCTTAATTTGCAAAAGATATTAGTTTCTAATTATGAATATTGTATAAAAAAAACTGTTTTCTTTCGTTTATGTTGTTCCTATTACAATTTATGCAACACATGGAGCTCTAAATAAAACCAGTTACTAGGATTATTCCATAAATCCTTCCTCGTTTTTGGTTGCCCCCTTTCGCTTTTAATAAATTTCATTTACTTATTAAATAAATAAATAAATAAGACGTGGTGAGAGCAAAACTAATCATATGTACCCAAAGCATTGGGAATCAATATCCCCAATCCACTAGCTTCATGCTAAAACTCGACTACCAAAACACTTCTACCAATTTAAGGCAGAATTTCTTATCAAAAAACCAAAAGCATAAACCATTTTCTGCAAATTGCTATCTCACATCTCCAAAATCTAACAATCACAAATGCAGAATAGAAAATAACGCCATTGTAATCAGATTCAGCAATAGCGTTTGCAAACAATACAAATAATATACCTCTTCGATTGCCTAGGGGTGCTTGTGGCCGAGCCACCACCTTTATCGTCATCGGTAGCGGTCTTAACCGGCAGCGAATTCCCCACTATGTTCTCCATCTGCTTGAACCACGGCCAATGGCTGACCGAAACGCCGCCGTTGGTCATCCTCTGGCGCTCGAGTTTGTAGCGCTTCTTCAGATTGTCCACCTTGTTCTTGCACTGCTCCACGCTCTTGGTCTGCTTCTCGCACCGCTCACTCACCGTCGCCGCCACCTCCTCCCAGTCCCTCCCTCGCAAGTTCCCCCGGTTCAGCTGCGTGAACTTTTCCGTGTACGCGTCGAGCAGACAGGAGATCGCAGCGTCGCTCCACTCCTCCCTGTCCTTCCGATAATCACCGCCGCCTGACGTGCCCGCGCCGCCGGAAGAAGACTTGGATTTCTTGTTGTTATTGTTGTTGCTGTAGCCGTAATTGTTGGTAGCTCCGTCGCTGAGCTCCTCGCGATCCTTCCTTTTATCGCTCCGTACATCAACGACTCTAACTCTAGCCGGATCGGAGCCATTCTCGAACGCATTCGAACACAAAACGGCGTCGTTGTAGTCTTCGCCGTCATCGTCTTCCTCTTCCCCCCCACTGATTCTCTGCGGACTCCCGGCGGCGGAGGGAGAGATGATCGGTTGGGTCGGAGGTGGTTGCGCGTGGACCGTAGGCGCCCTCGCTCCGAATCGGTGGGGCGCGTAGGATTGGTGGAGATGGTGAGAGTTTGGGATTTGGGGATGGTTAGGGTTTGATTGGTGGTGGTGGTGATCGTCATCGAGGAGAGAGAAGTCGTCACAGGAGGCCATTAGAGGACGTTAGTCAGGGTTAGGGCCTGGGGAACGACGACGTTAGCGGAGAAGGATGGGGAATTGGGAACTCGGAGGAGGTGTCTTGACGGAACCGTCAGAGTTGGTGTAGGATGGGCCGTCACTGCTTCTGACGGTCCCGTTAAGTGGTTGATAAAACGTACTGGAGCGTGGAAAGTGGGTGGGACCCGGATGGGTGAGATCGAGAATCGGCATTGTACATCTTTTGTTTTTTTCATGCTCATCAAATCATTTGCTTTTGTTTGCACTGAACTTGTCCTCAGCCTGGCAATGTGCACCATCACAGTGACTGCGCAGAGAAGAATAATTAAAAGCTTATAAATAATATAAAATGTGTATATAATAAATGAGTATAAAAAGTAATATTGCTTGCCTAGATAATGCATTGGTAACTTGGATGCATTAATTGGGCCTCACCACTAATGGGCCTCTGCCACGTCTTCATTGACATCAACATGCAGTTTTTATCTTTCTCGTAATGGACTGCACGGAAGATTTCAAGATGTGTTAATTTCATATCGTTAAATGAGCGATTTTAAACTTTGTATTTTGAAGCATTCTCAGTCACTCTCTCTTATTCTTTCATCTTTAAGATTTTGAAGTGAAAACAACCCCATTGTAATCCCTTTTGCCCTTGGAATAAAAAATAATAATAATAACTCCGATGCTCTGGGCCAACCCGAATTGAATCAAAATTTGAGACTAAAATTTTTATTAAACAAATCTCACAAGATATTTATCAACAATCATCATATTTTATAGGGCTCATGGCCCACAAGAAAATGCATGTCAAAGTCGGACTCCAACATAGGTGTCATCTTCTTTATTGAATAGTTGCAAGCGTGAAGCATGATCGCTTACAAAGGTTCAAATGAGTTGCATAAAGACATAGTTTTTTGCAATAATGTACTTGTCCATGACTTATTTAAGTTTTCAACAAACATTTATTCAACTATAAACCAAGTTCATGAGTTTATTGATAGGGAAAAAAAAAAAAAAAAAAGGTTATAGTTTGAAAGGCATGAACGTGGTTTAGCAAGCTCTATCTTCAGAGTTCAGACAATGACCATACATTGTATGTGACTAGACATAGTGAATGGGGCATAGAAAATATGACATGGAGGTTGTATGCACCAAGTTGAATAGTTCAACATTAACTACGCTTTTTTAATCGTAACAAATTACTCTCTTAGGTATTTTTAAGCGTCAATGAATATTGAGAGAGCATGTTACTTTTTCAATAACTTGCATGCTTTAAGAGACAAAAACTATACGTAAAAAAGAACAATAGCTAAAGGTCCTAATACAACTACTTTTAATGTTGAACACGCAGTTGTTATCATTGTTGAACACATTTAATAGAATGCAATTACTTTTAATGTTGGGTGCACAAATTATATTATTGTTGAATTCAATTGCTATTATTACCAGACCCGTAGCTATTGTTGTATGTGTAAATATTATTATTGCTGTATGTATAACTACTTTTACTATTGGACATACAACTATTGTTATTGCTGAATGTGGGGCTGCCATTACTGTTGGATGTGTGTTGAACGCCGTTTCTATTATTGCTAAACGTGACATTATCATCACTACTGAACTCATTAATATTAATAAAGATATGCTATACATTCTCCACTCATTCTTCTAGCCAAATATATTCGTAGATGACTGCTTAAGGCTTACGCAATATATGTCGAGAGTCGTGGAAGGTGCCAGTAAACAACGTCCAAGACGTCTAATTGTGTCGGTCTAGACAAGAAAGAGGTTAAAAACAAACCATGCAACATGGCTGGTGGGTTTAGAAAAATTCTGCACCATTAATTCAACTATGGCCTACAAAGCACGCCAGCCGCAACCTAAATTGCACCCTTCAAAGTGGACAACATATTTAAATGTCCGATTCTCGCTTCTCTTTTTTGTTTTTTTTTTTTTAAATAAACTTTTTGAATTCTTATTAATGAAAAATCAAAATGAGGGGATTTATAGTTATCTCTAAATCATATCACATATAGAGTTGGAGATTTCATCCACTCAAGTCCTATCTATGAAAGCGTTAACTGCCAATTTTAATCTAAATAAAAAAATAGATTCTGAAAATTCACGACTAAAAACAATAGAATACCTTTATTTACTGCTATATTTCTTTAATAAAATTAATTAAAGATAATAATAAATTATATTTTATGATTCAAACTACCATCCAATTTCAAACGTGACACCAAATTTTAAAATCGGTGTAACTTATATCTTATAATTCAAAGTTTTGGTTTCAATTTGCCCTTAACATTCAAATTAATCGTTATGTAGATGAAAAAACATATAAAGTTATCTAATTATTTCTAATTGAAAAAAAAAAAATTCACCAAACCACAAAACCCATAAAGTGGAGAGTACGTACGGTTGCTATAAATTTATAATATATTTACTCTAAAGTTTGTAATGATCAAAAGGTCATTTATTCAATATTTTTCTTTCGCTAAAGTTACTCGTTAAGAATAATATTTATTTTGTTACGTAAATATGAGTCCGAAGAGTAAAGAGTTTCAAAGGACCACGTGGTGGAGTTGGAAATTTTTTATTTTATTTTATTTATTCTATATTTCAATACATTGAATTAAATAAGAAGTTTATAATAGTATTAATCATAAAAGAATAATAAGTTTATTTGCAAGAGATTTATGTAAAGTTTTATCTCTCAAATGATATGTGGAAGAGGCTTGAGATTCTCTAATATCTTATCATTTTAATATATTTTCAATAAAAAGAGGTTAAAATCCTTTTTCTTTCCATATTAAGAGGAAAGTGACCCAATCCAAAATACTTGTGGTTGTGGGAAGGTTTTAGTGGTTTGATTTAGTAACAAATAAATCAATGTGGTTTTAAAATGACCTTATAAACCATTGCGGTATGTGCCTCTAAAACAAAATGATATATTTGTATGCATTTCAGCCATTTTTCAAAAGAGACCGAATATATTTATAATTTTTAAATTAACTAAAACATTATAAAAAAAACAAAAACAAAAAAAAAAACAAAAAATGAAAAACATAACCAAAAACTTGGTTTTGGGTGGCTAAGGCCTAAGGGGATAGCCCACTACCTCTCCAACTGCATTTGGAGGTTATCGAACCACCCTAAAGAACTATAAAAGTAGTTAAACAAACCCTAAATTTGGTCCAAAAAAGTGGCCCGACCATCCCTAGTGATAATAAAAATGGTTTGACTACTCCTAAAATCGGCAATTAAAGGCTTTAAAAGGCCTTTACTTAGAGTGGTCAATCATCAAAAACAAAAAAAGGCTAGAAGGAGTTACCAACCCACCCCCTAAAGGCCTATATAAATGGTTTAGTTACCGCTACGTTGATATTTTATTTTTATGGTTTTTTTTTAAATTTTTTTTTTTTTTTGTTCGGTTTTTTTTGTTTGAAAGTGGAATTATTTTGACAAGGACTAAGTTGAAAAAAAAAATCAAAATTAGTAAAAAATGATCATTTTGTTAATAAAAAGTCGTATCATAGAAATTTATAAACTTTTTTTGAAACAAGTTGGATTTATTTATTATAAACTCAAATAACAAGCAATAATTTAATAATTATTTGCAGCCAAAAACGCATGCACAACGACCGTACTAAAGCGACAGCCCACAGGAATTGACCGCTCAAAGCTCCCCTTGCTACGTCCAAAACAGGATTGTGATTTTCGTTGGGCGGAAGCAGTAACGCTCATTTTCGGTTTTACCTTTACCGCTTCACCAAAACCCAGCAACGGCAACACGTGCCCCTTTCCTTTGCGCTGCCTTAAAAGCCACCTACTTCCTTGAGCACGTGGATTCTTAATTTTGAAAACGCGCTCCCTTCCTAAAGCTTGTAAACCACGCGCACGGCATGGACCCGTTCGGATTGGTCCGTCCAGCACGCATCACGCACTCGCGTGGCCACTCGCACCTTCCCCTTCCCCACGAAACCCCCGCTCGTGCGTAGTTACGCGCGTCCGGTCGCTGGATGACCACCACGTGTAATACCTAATTTCTCCTTGAGACAGTGAAGTGGTCTTCTAGTTCTGGTGGGAGTTAAATATATATGTTTTAAAAAATTAATCTAAAGTAGAGCACAAGTAGAAAAGCATATTCTGGGATTTGCAGAGAACTTCAACAAAAGCCCTCGCGCACCTGGATTCTGATAGAAGACTCTCTTTCTCTCTCTCGACCTTTCTCTTCGCTGCTGTGTTTGATCGTGTGAGCGAAGATGCATTCGACCCACTTGCTTCTTGAGGAGCCGATTAGGATGGCTTCGATTCTCGAGCCATCCAAGGCTGTAAGCGTCTTCAATCTGCTTTTTGTTTTTTTTGTTTTTGTTTTTGTTTTTGAACCAAAGCCTTTTCTTAATCTGTTGTGACGTGGATCTGTGCCGCAATCTCGTTGATAGGTTTTGTTTGGGAATAAATTGCCAATGAAATTTGATGTGCCATTGCTGAACTGTTTAGTTTTGATTGTAATTGGGGATTTTTTTATTGTTTTTTCAGACTTTCTTTCCTGCAATGACGAAGATCGTGGGCACTCTGGGACCCAAATCTCGATCCGTGGAGGTTATTTCTGGCTGCCTCAAGGCTGGAATGTCGGGTATGACGGCTTTTGCTTGCTTTTTGTTTGATTACACACACACACAGATGGTCTTGCAAGGTTTGTTAGTAGGATTGTGATGGTCTTGGAATTGGTTGGTGCTTTGATTGGCAGTGGCCCGGTTCGACTTTTCTTTGGGAGACCCGGAATATCACCAGGAGACTCTGGAGAATCTGAAGGCGGCTGTGAAGAGTACTAAGAAGCTTTGCGCTGTATGTTATGTTATGTTGTGTTGCGTTTCTAAGGGTCTGATATCAAATGTTCTATGAATTTCTTTTTCCTAAGTCTTTGTTTGGGTGCTGAGTGGATAATAGTATTGGTGCATTTTAGTATTAATCGATAAATAAATAATTAGGTTTCTTACTATGGTGGTAATAATATGGAGTAAAGTGGGTTGGTTGGTAAATGAATGTGTGAGAGTTTGAATTTGTTAATAGTGCTGCCTTGTTCTACTTAAATTTATTGTAAGATATAGATTAAAGTCGTAGATGAGAAAGCAGGATATTGCATCTTTTTCGAATAACTGTTTTCGAGAGAAGAAAAATATAAAGAAGCCAATGAATTGAGCTCATTGAACGTTTTTGTTTGGAATAAAACCTGTGTTTGTTTATTTTTCTTGTTTTCTTGGGTTTGATATCCTTTTCTCACTCCTTAAGAAAAAAAAGGACGGAGAGTTAATGTTTACTCATTTGGGCCCTCTGTAATTTTTTAGGCATTGTTTGGTTTTTTTTTTTAATTACTTGTATTGCTTTTGGAAGCGCTGATTTTGATATTTGGCCATTGAAATGAAAAGATTGGGCATGAAATGGTCACCAAACAATATTTAGTTTTTGCCAAATATTAGTATTTAAGTAGCATTTACTAATTGCTTTTGCAAAAACAGTGGGGCTTGTCCCTTAAGTGACTGCTGTTATGAAAAGGAATTTAGCAAATTTCACCTCTTTGCATTTCAGGTTATGCTGGACACAGTGGGCCCTGAGTTGCAGGTCGTTAATAAAAGTGAGAAATCTATTTCACTTCTGGCGGATGGTTTTGTTGTTCTGACACCAAATCAAGAAGTAGAAGCCTCTTCGGAGCTTTTGCCCATCAATTTTGATGGCCTGTCAAAGGTATGACAACAATACACGTGAAACAATGTGCATCAGTTTTATCTTAAATCAGATGAAATGTGTAATTACATTGTAATGTTGCCTCTTTGTGGTTTGATTTTTGCAGGCAGTGAAGAAGGGAGACACCATTTTTATGGGTCAATATCTATTTACTGGAAGTGAAACTACTTCTGTTTGGTTGGAGGTAAGAGCTAGGCGTCCTAGAAGGCCAATGCCATTAGAATATCTTAGAATTGTATTTCATTTTCTTTACAAGTAGAATTTCTGACACAAGCATGCATGGAACTGATTAACTTGTGGACAACTGATTAGTTATATTTGGAGTTGAGCAGGTCTCTGAAGTGAAAGGGGAAGATGTTGTTTGTGTCATAAAGAATTCTGCAACCCTGTCTGGTGCATTGTTCACTTTGCATGCCTCTCAAATTCATATTGATATGCCAACTCTCACCGATAAAGATAAGGATGTATGGGCTACAGTGCCTCCCTCATATTTTTTGGTAACTTTTTATTTTTTATTTTTTTAAAGTGCATTTTGTGATATTTATTCCTCTTATCAGGTTATAAGTACTTGGGGAGTTAAACATAAAATTGACTTCCTCTCTCTGTCATATACCCGGCATGCAGAAGACGTTCGCCAGGTAAGTAATGCTTTTTACTCTGTCTTTCTAGAATGGATAATGTTTCTTTATACCCTAGTTATTAGGGTTCTTTAAATAACTTACAATAACAGGCTTTTTAATGCTGAAATGCAGGCCCGTGATCTCCTTTCTAAGTTGGGTGACCTCAGTCAGACTCAAATTTTTGCAAAGATTGAAAATATAGAGGTGAGTTGCATATCTTATTAGTTCATAATATTGACTGAGTTCTTTAGACAAGTCAAATTTGATATCAATATCTGTGCTGAGTGGATTGCTATTTATGCATTTATGTTTCTCTTTTTAGGGGTTAACCCATTTTGATGAGATCCTTCAAGAAGCAGATGGTATCATTCTCTCCCGTGGGAATTTGGGGATTGATCTCCCTCCTGAGAAGGTTAGTTTCCTAACTTGGACAAAGTAGTCATATTGATGATGTTAAGCGTTTCTAGCCAAAGTTAATCTTTTGCACTTGTGAATTAGGCAGCTAAGCGAGATGTATATACAATGCTTTATTTTTTCTCATACATGGACAAATTTTCTGCATATATAGATATAAGTCATATGCGTATCTCTTTACCTCTATTATTATATTCTCATTTACACACATTTCAATCTTCCTATTTATAGGGAAAAAAATGGAGTTTCACAATACTCTTTACCTGTGATGTGTAATGTTTTGTTTTAGCTTATGTTTTAGGTTCCAAGCCCAGATTTTCAAGTACCAATATTATAAAAGTTTACCTACCATAGAAAACTCTTAAATGCCCCTTTACACTTTAAAAGTTGAAAAAGATAATTGTCGTTTGTGCTTGCTTAGAAGAGGATTAAATAAGTGATGTTGGGTTTATGTAGCATGGAGAAATTATATTTGTAAAGGGGGAGATCCAAGAGAAATCCTTCAAATTCTTTCTCAGTTTCTTCAAGTATTTTGGGGGCATTAACAAATATTTTATTATTAAAAAATGCCTAGAACAGACCTTTTTTGGCCTTAAATTGTCAAAAATATTGGAAGGGTCTCCGAACACTCAAGATTTTCATACTTCAAATACGTTAAATACTGAAGGGCCTGTATCCTTTGTATCCTATAACTGAATAAGCTTCATGTCATTACTGTAGCCTACTGCTAACATATCCTACGTACCTTGCAGGTGTTTTTGTTTCAAAAAGCTGCTCTTTACAAGTGTAACATGGCTGGAAAGCCTGCAGTGCTGACTCGTGTTGTGGACAGTATGACTGACAACTTGAGGCCAACTCGTGCAGAAGCAACTGATGTTGCCAATGCTGTATTGGATGGTATTTCACTGTTTTTTTTATTTAACACTTATTGCTTTAGAGGCCTTTGAGGCCAAAGTCATGGATTTCCTTGATATGGAATTGCACATAATATGTGATTGTATGTGAAATACTAAGGTTGTGTTTGTCGGATTTAGGTCAATCTTATGGTTCCTCTCCTCTCCTTTTGAGTTTTATATGATTTCCATTTGACTTTTTTTTAATGTTACGACATGCAAAATGGACTTCTTTTCTGACACATTTTCTAATGGGTGCAGGAAGTGATGCAATTCTTCTGGGTGCTGAGACTCTGCGTGGGTTGTACCCTGTTGAGACTATTTCTATTGTTGGTAAAATTTGTGCTGAGGTATATCTTTTCTTTGAGGCCATTTATAATTTTGTTGAGAAAGTAAATTTGTTTTTAAATGTGAGCTTCGAACTTGTGCAAATTGAAACTATGGACCTCGTTGTACCTTTTAGTGAGTTGAATTCTGAAATTTGGCATTTGGAAAGTTTTGGTTTTTTTCTTATCCGTAGCATTTATTTTATGGTGCTTATTTTGTATTCTCTCTGTTTGAACTTGGACCTGGATGTTGACTTTGCATCTTTCATCTAGACAAAAGTTTGTTATTTTCTATTTGTTCTTGAAAGTCGTGTACTCCTCATGGATGCTTACGGATCTTATTATAGTCTTCATACCTATTTTCTTAACGAAGCTCATCATTCACCCTTATTTAGAGGTCCTTCTCTTTGGACCCTAATAATATTTTGGTAGGATGTCAGTGGGCTACCCTTGTGCAGGGTTGGATCCTTGTATTAGCTATTCACATGTACAATTTACTTGCATGCGTAATGATTGTGGGTGCTAGTAGTGTTCTTTTTCTTAGAAGGGAATTGTCATTGTTCTCTATCTTGTTTGCCTTTTCTTACTAAATAGAGATGTTGGCATTAAGAGTTGGAACACAAGGATTTGGCTTACTAAATTGAGATGTTGACATTAAGAGTTGAAACGTAAGGATTTGGATGGAGAGCCAGTACTCGGCAGCATGGATCCGGGATGTTAATTACTGAACCAGTAAAACCCTGAATGGTTGAGAATGATAGCATCAGAACAAAACCAAGCTGTTCTTGGCCTTATGTCCAACCTGTTGACACTCCTGTTAAGTAATATAATATCTGTACATGTGTTCATTGACATTGCTGTGGTACTATTGCATGAAATGTCAACAATTGTAATTTGTTGCCCCTGTAGTTGTGAAATTTTGAAATTGAAATTTAGTGATTATTACAATGTACCAAGCATTCCCTCCCTAATTTTGCTTGGGTTTATTTTTCCTATATTGATGTCTTATTTCAGACCGATGATGTGCACAAATTTCTTTTAAGTTGCTTTGAGAAGAAATCAGTTTTTGTTTTAATGTGTTATCAGAAGACACTCTAATCTCCATTTCGGTCTGGATACTTTCATACTGCTGCATGTCAAGTACTCGGGGTGATTAGTTATGGTGGACTTGCCATCAATATGTATATATTATCAATGCTATCAGAATTGGAAATAACATGTATTATTACGCTTGATTTATGTTAGTACACCTTGTACAAGGTTTTTCATAATGTTGTTTTTTCCCTCCGAAATAATCCTTTGTAGGCAGAGAAGGTTTTCAACCAAGACCTTTATTTCAAGAAGACTGTCAAATATGTTGGAGAGCCGATGACCCACTTGGAATCTATTGCTTCCTCTGCGGTATTCACTTTTTAATGTTGCCCTTTATTTACTAATTTATTTTGTTATTAACTAAATTCATGATTGTAGTTCTGGTTGAAATTTTTGCGCTATTAATTGGATGTCTTATAAGCCAATATTCACTTATCTAGGTGCGGGCTGCCATTAAGGTGAAGGCATCTGCTATTATTTGTTTCACTTCTTCAGGAAGGGCAGCAAGGTAATTTCTTGGTGGATAGTTACATACAAATGTGCATATGTCCTGGGCATCCTTGAAAATTAAATGTATCCTTTTGTCCTTCCAATTTATGAGCGTGCATAGAGATTTTGTTTTGACCTTACAGAATTTCTAAATAAATTTCATGTATATGCAGATTGATTGCTAAGTATAGGCCAACAATGCCAGTTCTGTCTGTTGTCATCCCCCGGCTTAAGACAAATCAGCTAAAATGGAGCTTTACTGGAGCCTTTGAGGTATGCCCTTGACTCAGAATTATCTAATGCACATTTACTGTGAAGTTTCTTACTTAGCTTCTACAGTGGTTGTGATCTTAAAAAAAAAAAAAAAAAAAAAAACTAGATTGTTCTTTTGACTTGAAAGAAGCCTTTTTTTTTTTTTTTTTTTTTTTTTTGGCATGACAAAATATATTTAAGAAATTCCTTCTGGTAACAAATTCTTCTTGTTCAAATAGTTTTGTGAGGTTTGAAAGGATAAATTGGTTTCCCTCTAAGGATTCTGTTCTTATAATGTTCAGCGTGTGAATACAAGCCAGATTAATCAGTAATTCAATGACCATTTAGGGGAATGAATGCTTATTAAAACTTTGTCTTGTGCTGTTCTTTTCTTGTTTATGCTATCTTCCCCTCATGTTGTTGGTTTGAAGCTCAGGTTGATGTCCTCTTGTTTTCTTGTCCAGGACCCACTGTGTAATCTATCGAATCATATGTGGGAAAGCCTGTTGTACCCCTTTAATGTAATACTCCTTTTATGTATTCTCATTTAGTACTCACTGGATTATTACTTGTATCACCAAACTCGGTTAATATCTAGAAAGTGTAGCTAAATCTTATTATGCCTTGGTTTACAAAAAATATTGCCTTAATTTGCTGTATAAACTGGATATTGTTATCTATGGTTTTAATTCTATGTTACTAACTAATTTGCTGAAACATGTTTTCTTTTTGGGGGGAAAGGTGCATTGCAGTGCACTTTTCTGAACTCAATTTTTTTCTTCTCTCAATTTGTTGTAATTTCATGGCCATTTACTTCGTACCTTCCTTTTTATATTCAAGCTAATGAATCTTTATCTGTTTGGTTAATTGTTAGGCAAGGCAATCACTTATTGTGAGAGGCCTCTTCCCCATGCTTGCGGATCCCAGACATCCTGTAAGTTGATTTTACTTTATATTTTGTAACTTGATAAGTGTTATTGTTGGAAAGTATCCACCAAAAAGAAAATTCTTGTTGGAGGAAGGAGATGTAATTATTTTTTGTAGTGGGGTTCTCCTCCAGTATCATGATAAAATTAGTCTTCAGTTAAGACCTTTATTTTAATGCTGAAAATGCTGATTCCAATTACTTTCCAGGGATCAACTCTTTCTATAAGTTTTCTTCTGACATCCAAACATGCCTTCCTCTGATCGTTAAAATATTTGTTTTCTCTTCTCAAAACAAAAACATCAACAAACAACTCAAACACAAAATCCTCCTAAAAACAAGAGACACCATCCAAAACACTTTTTTTTTTTGAGCATCCAATCCAAAACACATTAACAAACAGAGCTAGAGCACTCTTTGGAAACACCCAATGCTTTCCTGGTTACCTTGGTATTGATTGATTATATTTGATTAAATTTCTCAATCTCCTCCTATATGACTTTTGCAGGCGGAGTCGACAAGTGCAACAAACGAGTCAGTTCTAAAGGTTGCACTTGATCATGGAAAGGCATCAGGAGTCATAAAGTCACACGATCGAGTTGTTGTTTGCCAGAAAGTTGGGGATTCGTCTGTGGTGAAGATAATTGAGCTTGAGGATTAAATATGTTTTCTTCTTGCCCTCAGTTTTGAGGACTTTTAAATTTTTTCAAGTGGTGGACGACTGTTGCTGTCACCTATGAAGTGTTATATCTCCAGGGTTATGGAGAAAAGCTTTTGAATTGACATGTATTAAGAATTTACACTCGGGCAGTTATTTTTGTTTATCGAAAGTTAGTCATGGGAAATATGCCCGCGATACCCATTTTTGCTTTATTATAAACTCTATACCATCCATTTATAGTATAATTCTATAGGATCTCAAATTGATCAAGTTAGAACCTTTTTCTTTTTAATCCAAAGTAGGGCTCATTTTTTTCATTTTTTCTTTTCTGATGAGCAAAATATAGGACTGAAAATGGATATTTATAGAATGGCATGGTTGTAATTAAATTGGTAGGAATATTTTTGTCGGTTGGTAAATTCAAGCATCAATTTTATGCTCTCTTTTTTTCCCATTTAAATGCAGATTTGGAGTAATGCTGAACTCTATTACCGTTTTGCTACGTTTTACATGGCACTGTGAATCTGCGTTTCCCCCACATTTACAGATCCAATGTAAATGCTGCGGTACCCATTTAGTCAGATCCAGAGGGTGCGATCCGCAGAATTTCCAAAAATGGTTGGACATGAACATATCCAGAACCAACTGCAACTTTTCTTTTGCATCAAATTTAACTCAGAACAACATCGTACTGATATTCAAATGCCTAGAAAGAAGTTCTATTGTGTTATATATATATATATATAAAATAAAAATAAAAATAAACCCACCACCTTTAATTAATTTTAACTCCAGCTTGAGAGAAATAAGATGTAATTGAAATGAAAGAACAAGAGCCGGAATAAATACAGAAGTACCCAAATTCACAACAAAATTTGAAAAATCCAAACTGAACAGGACAAAACAACCTTTGTTTTTTTTTTCCCTTTTCGGTCTACCTAACCTGTCTTGTAATCTAACCTATACTACCATTCAACCGGTAACAGAGGATGGTTCACACCGCTTGTTAGAAGAATGCTGTAGGTGTTGCTGTGGTTGCTGAAGATCAAACAACTCCATCTCTTTCTGGCGTACAAGCAAAACCATTCTCTCATTCTCAAGCCTTCTCCGCTCGTTCTCAAGCTTAGCTCTCTCCATCTCCCTCTCCTTCTTGCTGCTAAACTTCACCCACTTGAGCCGCTGCTTCTCCAGCTCAAACGCTTGCCCTTGGTAGCTCACTTGCTGCTCCTCCAGCTGTATCATCCGGGCTCTCATCCACTGCTTTTTTTCCCACGGGCTCTTCCCCACGTCTTGCAGCACGCTCATCACCTCGCCGCTCAGTTGCCGCATCAACTGCGACGAAATACAAAACATTCCCTTTCTTGCTCTTTTCCTCGAACACCTCTCGTCGTTATCGTCCTCGTCCTCGTGTCCATGCCCGCCGCTTTCCACTCCGTCCTCATCCTCTTCCTCATCAGAATCATCATCATCATCCTCATAACCCTCTTCTTCCTCTTCACCAATTTTCGACCCCTCGGTCACCATAACCGCATTATCCGACGAATGAAAGCACTGTTGCTGTTGAGCCTGCTGCTGCTGCGTATGAGATGGCTCTGGCGACGTACCTGCTCCTCCACCAGCAGCCCCATGACTACAACTATTGTGGTAAGCGCACATTTCCCTGAAAAACAAGTGCTTCGAATTCAGCAACTTCCGAACCTCTTCTTTCATCTTAGGTGACAACTCCATCGTCTCCAACAAGCTCTGGTTTTCCACGACCTTGCAAGCCGTGCCTTTCCCGAGAATATCGTTCACTCTCTTATACCTCTTGTTCAAGTCATTGAACTTGTCCTCGCACTGCTGCGGAGACACATAAAACCCCTTCTCCATCATTGCCCGAGAAACAGATTTCCACTTCCCTTTCTTCTGCAACAACCCCGCAGACTTCTTCTTCCCCGTCAGATCGGTCCCTTCGGACCCAGCTTCGTCGCCGATGTAATACACCGCCATTATTAGCAGCCTCACCATGGTGTCTGTCCACTTCATTCTCTGCCAAGGCGACATTTTTCTCTTGGCATCCCCTGAGTTGTTGTCGTCGGCAGCAAAGCCAGGCTCGTCTTCATCACTGTGCGCCGTCACAGATTGCTTGGGTTTTGAGGCAAATGGGTATTTCGCGGATTGCTGGGTTTGTGATGGGTGGTGATCAGCGTGGTCATGCTGTGGATAGGAAACCCTTACCGGCAGGTGGTTGGGGTGGAGGAGGTGGTGAGGATTTTGAGCGTTTGTGGGGCTTTTTTGTTGTTGTTGCTGCTGCTGCTGCAGAGGAAGTTCTAGTCCTAGCATCCCAGAACCAATGTTCGGAAACATTCCACCACCTAAACCATTTGGTTCCATCAGAAACCAAGACTGGTACTTATCAAAGGCTGTTCTCTTTCCAAGACAAAAACACAAACACCCGGGTGAGAAAATTGTCACCACCTACTGGTTGAGGAAAACATTCAGGGAAGTAGAAGTAAAATCATACCCCAAAAATTGAATGGATTAATTTGAAGAAAACCCAGAAAATTAAACTGCCCAAAGCGCTAAAATCCGAAAGATTGGAATCCAATTGTCACATCTGAAGCTGCCCAGAACGATAAAATAGGCTTCTTGAACCTTTTGCAGATACAGATGCCACAACAGAGAAAGAGATAGATAGAGAGAAAGAGGGAAAAGGTGGAGATACATTAGATTGAGTGATGGGATAGAAAAAGACAGACATATATACAAAGAGCGGAGCAGCCGGTTTTGGATTGGTAGGTTTTGTTTGGGCTGACAGAAAACTGCCCATGGTTTTGCTTCTTCCTGCTTTGCTTTGTATTGGGAAACCCACAGGATTTCCAATACCAAAACCAATGTACTATTTCCAAAACCCAACAAAGGCCCTCTGAGATTTTTTTGTTACATGGCATCACCCCGTTTAACCAAAAGAAAGTCAACTACTTTACGAGTCAATACATTTTATTTTAATACAAGCAAATATATTGGTGGCTAGCGATGCAAGTGATATACCATCAAAATTTTGTAATATATTCTAAAAGTACTTTCTGTTTTCGACAAAACAACACACCAAAAAACTAAAATACTAAATTATTAAAATAAAAAAAAAAAAAAAATTGATGTATGCTTGAAAGTTGAATTTCATAATAAATAGTCACAATGCATATAGAGTAGTTATGAATCAAGTTAGAAGCTTTCTAAATTTGGAAGTTTTCAACAATAATTTAGGAAACTAGTAGAAATCTTCTTACAAGTTTTCAACAATATGATAGTTAATTTAAAACCGTACAAACCACTCACTATCTCTTATATCTTGTCATGTTATAGGCTGTTCTTTTAAAATAGTGGGTTCTTGAAATACTATTTAGTTTATTTTGAAAAGAAACTTATTAATTAGTACATTAGCTTATATGTTGATCAAATACATATTAAAAATTGTTTATACAATTAAGATGAAAAAAGAAAAATTGGAGTTTATGGATAGATCTGTCCAAGAATACCATAAAAAATAAATAAATAAAAAACTTTATTTGTTAAAACTTTTTCCTTTTTTATTTTATTTTATTTTTTTCAAAGCAAAAATATTAACAAATAACTCAAAATATAAAATATTCAAAATTACTTTTATTTGTATATCTTGTCATACAACTTTTTTAAATAAAAAAATTAATTCCTTTAAAAATGATTAACAAACAGAGCCATCATATCTTTTCAATGTCATCCTAAAAGGAAAAAAAAAAAATACATATATCTGATTCTCTGAATTGAAGGGAAACTACTACAATGGAAAATGTGAATGTGAAGGTCCAATCATGATGGGAAATCAGTGGTCTCGCATTCTCAACGACGAAAGAAAGTCAAGATAATATGTCTAGGTATTTTGGTGGAAAAGGAGTTGACTGCAGCGCAGCACAAGGTTTGGTTTCCTTGGTATTATGATTTAATAATAATCACCACCGAAGGAGCTTTGTGAGGTTAATTTCCTGGATTTTCACCTAACCCAGGATGGATGGACCAGAAAATCCGGTTCATCTTCTGGGACCCATTTCAAAGAGGAAAAAGATTGAAGCTGCGCCTGCAAGCAACCAACAAGCATCTTCTTTCCTACCTCTCCACTCACAATCTGCAACAATTAACCTTTTGTTAACATAACCCAACTGATTAGACTAGTTTGGGTCCAAAGCCTAAGAATTGATGGGCAGGGATCCCTTGAAATGAGAGAGCGGGTGCCGGTTCTGGACTTCTCTTTCTCTCATTTTCTACCCGAATTCTCTTGCTTGTTCTTTTGGACCCTACTTAATTGAAAAAAACCCATAAAAGAAAAAGACTTGCAAGTGCAAGGGGGTTTTAGAGGGACTTTCTTGGCCTTTGGGCTTTGGAAAGGTGGTCCCAACCAAAAAAATAAAATTAATTATAAAATTTCTATAAAATTTAATTTTTGACCCTCAAATTATTATTATTATTTTTTATTTTGCCCCCAAACACAAATCTCTAGTTCCGCCCGACAAGGAGCAGCAATGGATTGTCTCAAAAAAGCCCATGGGCCTAGTACAATCAACTTGGAGATCGACGTTGATGGACAGGAAGCTCCATCGATCTCCACCTAAATGGAGCATCTTATTCCATGAAGTTTCTGCATGAAAGCCCATGAATCGTGCTCTTATTTCCTTGCACCACTAAAACCAAAAAAAAAAAAATGAATTGGCATAAACTAGACCCTTCAATTATTCTTGTTTATGAAGTGGCAGCAGCAGTCATATTTACCTTTCTTTCATTGTTTTCGAGTCCCTTTCATCACCACTTCCAAGTGTTTTCAGGAAATTAGACATGCACATGGCCCGGTGCCATAGTCCAACCTCGTAACAAAACCTAATAACAACAAAAACGAGACCCTTGTAGTGTCATGGTTTTTTGTTTTGTCCCCTTTTTTGCCTATTTAAAGCCGATAAAGTGCGCAAGAATTATAAAGGGATATTTTCCGTTCCAAACATATAATTATAGCAATGTTCAAAAGTTGGCACATCTTAAAATCTTCAAAACAATCTACCCTTTAAAGAAAAGTAGATAGATGCTCGTAAATATCGGTGATAATGGAGACATGCAGCCGGTCTATGAAAATGTGGCATTTGTAAATTGACAGAATAATTAAAGATCGATGCAGCTTTGCTGGAGGCAATATTTTGGGGTAGGCAGCCAGAATAAAACCATTATGGTCACTAAGAACAGCTGCAATAACACAGCAAAGAGAAAAGGCACCGCCACATCAATCTTCTGAAAGTATGGCATCAATGAAGAATGCTATGGTATATACCAATAACATAATCATCAAATTCAAATCAATCATAGATGAATTAGGGCCATTGAAAATGGGATGCTGGATATCAAAATAACATTCATTATAGATGGATTCGACAGAATATTCCAAAGAAGCATCTAAATGGATAAGAATGAAGAAATATTTTTATACTCCGACAGACTTATTCTACAACATAGATTTAATCGATAAGTTGAAAAACATTTTTTTTTTTTAATTTGTCATAGTGGTGGATCAACCGCCGGCAAATTCGTTGTTGTTATTTTTTAATTTTTATTAAGGGTATAAATTAAGTTGCTTTAGCATTCCACAAAGTTTAGTAAAAATATATTTTAATCCAGGATGATTTCGAGGCTAAAATGTCACATGCAACATACTTGATGCAATTTCCGTCCGACTAGATTTCAAAACTTAACTGAAGGTACAAAGTATCACAACTGAAATAATTTGTAGGATTTGAGTGTCACGTCTTAAATTTTGGAAGTAAAACTGTACGTCAAAGTAGTAGTGAAACTTCTTAAATCATAATTTATTCAAAAAACTTAAGCTATAATGTGGAAGAGTTAATTAGTGAAACCCAACACTTGAAATATTTAATTAAAAAAAAAAAAAGTGAATGACAGATGCAATATTCAAACTCATGATTATTGATATGATACTATTTATGTTTAAATCTTAAACATTCTAATTTATATTATAACAATACTTTGTAAGGATTGAGTGTCATCCACTTAATTCAGACTTAATTCTTTTGGACCACCAGATGGAATGCTTTAGAGTTGAAGCAATTCTCTCAAAGGGATTCAGCTTTCTCCACATGCATATTATCTAACCTCCCCCACTTTGGACCCAAATCATGCTGTTTCTTTACACCTCCCACAAATGTTTATGTCGCTCAATTTTTGTTCATTACAGTTTGATAAAGCAATAAAGAGAGAGATATTGTTAGATTCATCATTGACTTGAAGCTTCTCACAATATCAAAATTGAGTAAAATGTGTATTTTGAGATATGATTTATTGACTTTTGATATCGAGGTGATTTTAAAAGTTATATTACATTTGGAATGATTCTAAGAAGACTTATAGAGGTGTGTAGTGGACATGAGAAGCGAGGTTGAATTGAAGGTTGTGTTGTGGTGGGGTAGGGTGTACCACAAAAAGAGTAATAGTCCAATAAGAGGCAAGAAGAGCTGAACAACCACCATTTTATTCGGTGGACTTTTGTGGAGCAAGCATGAATGGTGCCGCGTGATACACGTGGTGCTCCAATGCCACTTGATCTTTGTCCCCACCTTCACCGGAACTTCTTCCAGGTCCCCAACTACTCACCAGCACACGCAAACGCAAGTCGCAAAAGTCACACTCTCTGACCGAAGAGGAAAACTTTCCCGGTAAATACGAAGGGAAATCAGCACACAGCGCCTGAGCGTCTTACTCCTTACGTTCTCAGTAACCAAACACAAACACGTACAGTCAACTCTCTCTCTCTCTCTCTCTTTCATCGGGGCCTGACTGGGATGCCATGACTTGAACGACTGAGTATAGCGAAGAGAGTGGGTTGGGAGATGGGAGCGGCGGTGTCGGGTCTGGGGGACGGGGCGAACGGGTCGGGTATAGGTCCGGGTCTGGGTGACATACCGGAGAGCTGCGTGGCGTGCGTGTTCATGTACCTGACACCGCCGGAAATTTGCAATTTGGCGAGGCTGAACCGCGCGTTTCGGGGCGCGGCGTCGTCAGACTCGGTCTGGGAGTCGAAGCTGCCGCCGAACTACCAAGATCTGCTCGATCTGTTGCCGGCGGAGCGGCACCAGAACCTGTCCAAGAAGGACATCTTCGCGCTCCTTTCTCGCCCCGTGCCCTTCGATCAAGGCAATAAGGTTTGCACAAAATCGTAGTGGTTTTTGTCAATTTAGGGATTTGGAGGGATAGAATTTGGGATTTTTACGTTTGTTGTGGAATTTGGGGGTTTGATGTGCAGGAAGCGTGGTTGGATAGGGTGACGGGAAGGGTTTGCTTGGCAATATCGGCGAGAGGCATGGCTATAACCGGAATTGATGACCGGAGATACTGGAATTGGATTACTACCGAAGAATCTAGGTTAGATATTTTCACTCAGTGTCACATTTTTATGTGGTGGTTTTGGAAATGGGTTTTGCAATTATTTTAGGTTTTGATACATATGGTTTGAAAATGTATCTTCTTTGAAGTTGGTCAACATGCATTGAATTAGGCTTGAATCCGCTTGATATTGACATGCTCGTGAAGTTAAAGCTGCCAACTTCGTGTGACATTTTGTTTGTTTGGTGTTAGATACGTGGTACTTAGCAACTGTCCCTATGGAAGCCAAATTTTTCTTAGCCCTTTTATTTGCACATATGGTGTTGTTGGGTTATGTCCGAGTGCTCTATCTAAGCCTTTTGAATGCCAATCTATCAATCAAAGCTTTGGAAGAATATATAATTAGACTCTATTCATGACGTGATGTGTGCATCTTGGATAATTTTGGTAAGAGGGTTGGGATTGAATATTTCAAGGGTGTAGTTAACAGGAATTGCTTTGCAAGCTCTGTGATGTTAGTAATTTGTCATTAAGTTTTCAAGGAATAAGTTCTGTTAATGCGACGATTTCCTAACATTCCCTTAAGTGGATATTAAAAGCTGTACATTATTTGCTACTTCTGAATGGTTCTAAACCTACTAGAAGTGAAAGGCTTTAATGAAATTTGTCTAGTTTCTGTCCCACTTTGGACCTAGTATTTCCTTTAATTTTCAGAAAATCTCTTTTGATTGGTAGAAATTGGAGGATAAATTCTCGTGCTTCCAGATAGACCAAAAGGTTACTGGTTTTTTTTTTTTTTTTTGGAAACCATGCTACTCTTTACTCTTTCTTTGATCTCTTACTAACTAGGTTGTTTGATCTGTTTCTATTACAGTATATTACTTGTGGTCTATGTTTGGGAATTTTGGAGAGAAGGGAGAATAATGGACAGAGCATATACTTAGGGAAAGGAGGGGAGATGAAAGGATACTGATTGTCTCTCATATCTTTTTTGGTGTCGATGAGAGACAAGAAACTTAAAACTATTGATTTATTGTTGTGCCTTCGCTTATATTGTTTGATTTAGTCCGCGTGAAACCCTGCATTCCTAACAATTCTTAGTTACCTATTTATTTTTGCTGATATAAGACTTTGAACAAAGCCTGATTATGGCCTACTCAAGATCTGGCCATATGCTCTCTCTCTCTCTCTGGGCTGACCATATGCTCTCTTAATGAGCAACTTGATATGACTGGAAGATTTCCAACTGAAGCTTTAAGCTCTTGGAATAGTGGTGAAAGATGCTGGTGCTTATGTGGGATATGTACTCATTGGGGCTCTTATTGTGACTTCATGAATTAACTATATTTGAAGAAAGATTTGCTTTTATTTTTTGAATATTGATTTGGAAAAGCCTTATTTCTTATGGGGAGTGATTTATTGTGATCGAGAACTGTTCTTTGTTCTGCAATCTTTTCTGTTGATTTTTCCTTGTTTATAAGTTTTTGATGGTGAGCTTCGAGATCAGAAAACATGAATATTTCATTTCATTAGCCTTGGAGGGTTCACAGGTTGGTGTCTTATGGGCTTGCCTGCTTTGTGCAACATTCTTTGTACTTGCCCTTCTGGAATAGTAAAAGCATGGTAGGTCCTTTTTTTCTTGTCCCTAACTCTTCTATCATGTTAAGTATTAATGTTCTAAGTAACTGAACGAGAGAACTATATTTTCAAATGAAATTCAGAGTTTAGAACAACTGTGTTCTGCATTCTGGAATGTTGACTTACGTCGGATACCAGGACCTGAGCACTTATTAATGATCATTATGACCCTCTTTTGCAATCTGAATTGCAAACTTTTATTTTGGTACTCATTGGGGTCTAGAATTTCTCATGCTGCTGTTGTCTGTTATGAACTTTGACACAATATCATGGTGATAGTTGCAGATGGCTTTTCGGAATTTGAAGAGAAGTTTCATATTTTCTCTCTTTAACATCATTTAATTATTATGTTGCCTCTGACATGAAGTTGATGCTCATGACAGCCAGCCCTTGTTCGTTTGTTATATATGCTATGGAGTGTTTTGCATCATTTGACTCCGCTATAGTGGTTTTCCTAGATACTTCTTGTTGCAGTTAATTTCAGTTGTAAGGTCCTGACCATGGAAGTGTCACTTCATGACTCCAATGTTCATTTGTCATTTCCTCTACAGATTTATGTTTTTCTTTTTAATTGCTCATTGTGGATTTCTGTTTTTAGGGTTGCCTCCTTAGATAGTGGAAATATGTCGGTGGAGAATGTTTACTAAATGATTAAATTCCTTTATTTTCTTCATCCCCCACTAAACTGTGATTGGGCTTGCTGCAAGAGCTGGGACTCTTCCTAGATTTTCAATTGCCACTCGTCTAATTACTTTTAGTTTTATTGTTTCTGCGTACTTTTGCATAGTCTTATGCACTTACACTTTGAAGGTGCACCTCTTTGTTTGCAGGTTCAATATTGTGGCCTATTTGCAGCAAATATGGTGGTTTGAAGTAGATGGGCTGGTAAAGTTCCCCTTTCCTGCTGATACTTATACTCTGTCATTCAGACTTCATCTTGGAAGGTTTTCCAAAAGGCTGGGACGACGTGTGTGTACCTTTGAGCACACCCATGGTTGGGATATAAAGCCAGTACGATTTGAATTTTCTACTTCGGATGGTCAGCAGGCATCATGTGAGTTCTGTTTAGATGACACTGAACATGATGATGCCAATGGCAATCATAAGCGTGGATGCTGGATAGATTACAAGGTAGGTGAATTTGTTGTTAGTGACTCGGAACCTGTGACTGAAGTCAGATTTTCCATGAAACAGATAGATTGCACACATTCTAAAGGTGGGCTTTGTGTAGATTCTCTATTTATTATCCCCAGTGATTTAAAAAAGCATAAAAGAAGAGGGGTTTTGAAGTAACCATAGACTTAACAGTGAAATTGTTTAGTGATGTCAGTCGTCCCAGAGGACTTTAGATGTGATTTAATATACAGCTTATACTTCTGAAGGCATTTTTTATTTTGAAGGAAGTCATCTTTGTAGGTTTTTGCCGTAGGTATTTTGTCCTCTGTGGTTATGTAATTCAAATTTGTGTATTCCAGTTTTGTCTGTCTGTATGTATTACCTTTGCCTACAAGATTATGAAAACATGCGATGGCTTCTTTCCTTTGATTGTGCCAGGCGCTTTCTATTAGCGTTGTAACTAAGTTTTGATGCAACTGAGCTACATACATATCTTCATCGTTTGCATATTTAATGAATATCTGCAATGGCAATGAATATTTATGCTTCTCATGAATATTGCTTAGGCATTATGTTTTGGGTGGTGAATGATGATGTCTCTTGTACTGATTTCACATGGAAAATGGTATCAAATGCGGGTGCAACTTACCCAACCTGTGAATTGATCCAAAGCATTCCATATTGGGCAGGTTTAGCTCCTATGCTTGGTTCAGTTCTGTTAAAGGAGAGCCAGTGGTTTTGGGTTGTTGGGTCGGATAAACCAACTTGACGCGCCATTATAGTCAAGGAACAGAAGGTAGAAGAGTTGACCAACTGGTTTTTAGTCTTGCGGGGGGAGGGGAGTTTGAAAATGTGTTTTGATGGGACTTTAAGGTAAAAATGTGTTTTGAGTTGACCCACTGGTTCTTCATCGGCCAATTTTGGTGACTTTGCAATTGCCACTAGTTAGATTTGGTGGCCACTGCCAAGGCCGCCAAAACACCACCTAGGTGGCGACACCGCCATTGTAGTTCAACACTTTTTAAATTTTTGTTAATATATATTTTTATTTTGTAGAAATATCTCTCAATTTTTATTTTTTATAAAACACTTCCAAAATTTTACTGAACTAGTACTTTTACAACTTTTCTCTTATGTTGTTTCCACCAAATCAATTCTCTAACTTTTACTTTTTCTAAAACTCAAAATTCAAGGTGCTTTTCAACATGAAATTGTGAGATGATCCTTGTGAAGCTTACTTTCTGGCGTAGTTGTTTTGGTATTTTAAGAGTTGTTCGGATTTATGCCGCGCCAAACATTCAAAAATAGAGAAAATATTTTATGTCGAAACATACAGCCTTAGGGTTTTTAAGGTTGCAAGTTATTGTGAGCCACAATAATGCCTACCTCGAAAATTACCCTTTTCCTTTTCCTCTACTCTTCATCTCTCCTTTCTTCACCTCATATTTCATGTTTTCGATCAGGAACATGTGGAAATTGATGTTGTTGTGTTTCCACGGTAGGTTGAACTTTCTCATGTTCAGTTCACTTAGGATTTGATATTTGAGATTGTTGAAGGATTTGAAACAATAAAATCTGTATGTAATTAAATGTGTTGCAGCAGTGAGAAGTGAACTTGTTGAGGGTTTTATTGCCGGTTCTTCACTTTGGTTGGTCTGGTACGGGCAACTACTGATGAAGTGTGAATTGATGATACCAACTTGTACAAAACTTAGTTGCATCCTTTGAATAGCTGTGTGGCCAGTTGTACAGAGAGTTCAAAAGCTACGATCCACTGCAGGACCACTTGGAATCAATATTAGCAACTTTGCTATGTTGGTTGCATTCCTGGTGGAATTAGTGTCTTATTTTCTGTGGGTAGTTAGTAAGAAACCGGGTTTATGTGGACCAACAAAATACTGTGATTAATGATTGGATTTAGCGGAATGACCACAATCATGTGTAATGAGGCTGCATTGCACTGTAATTGATAGCTTATGTGAAAGATTATTCAAATATTATTGCTCGTATAAGTGTTTAGACAGTTTAAGTCCACCGCACAAACAACCCGAATAAGTGTAACCTAGATCGATTACTTCTCACATAAGACTATTTATTATAGCTGTACAGGTCGAACAATTTTTTTGAAAGAGAACTTAATTGTACTCTCGTTCTTTTGGGATTTTTTATACTCATTTTTGCTTTTTTTTTTCTTTTTTTTTAATTATTATTTTTAGAATTTATTATTGAGTCCATCCCTCTTTAAATCTGTGTTCCTCTTTTCTTTTAATATGATGATGTAATAAAAATAAAATAAAAAATTGTGCTATACATCTTTGCACAATTCACGATTTACCTGCATCCCGAATACTTCCACTAGAAGAAAAGGGCGGGAGAATTTGACGTGTGTCACCCTAGCACCTGTGACCAATTGTGCCGTACTGTGGAACATTGTTCAACAAACTACCTCTTTTTCAGAGGATTTAGGAACCATTTTTTTCCTTAAAACTCCAATAAAAGCTGATCGAGTTTATTACTTACTCCCTTCATTCATTTGTCTTACTAGGCTTTCAAGGGAAAAAAACAGATGGAAAAGCAGGAAACAGGTCAAAAAGTAAGGGATGATGAGTTTGACTTCTTTCTGTGCAAAAATTAATAAGGAAGATTGTTTCTAGTAAAAAAATAAAAAAATAAAAAAATAAATAAAAAATTGGAATTGTCTTCCAATCTTCCAATCCTCACCGTTAATTTTTTGCAATGGAAAGCAAGCCATACTTGGACCAACTTCTTTATTGCATTATACGATAATAATGTAGAGATATTGTGATATATGTAAATAAAAGTTTTTGAATTTACCAATTTAGTGACAAAATATTTTTGTCTACAATCCGTTTTGATAAGGTGTTCATAGAAGACCCATTGAGATATTCATCCGCAACCTTGTCCAAAAATTGTTTAAACGAGCTGATTTTTAATACCCGTCGAGAAGCTTGTTGAAAATCTCGTTCGTAACACATATGTCCGAACGAGATATATTTTTGAAACCCATCAAGTGGCTAGTCCGCAATCCGTACGGACGGGCTGCCACAAGAATCTTGGTTTAGTTGTGATTAATCTAGTTGCGTTTGGACAAGTAAGGACCTCGTATGGACGCGGATTAAGTTTTGCAGTTATCCTGATTTAGTTTGTATTTCATTATCTTAGACTAGGGTCTCTTGTAGTCTATATATAGGGAATTGCTATGAACGAATTCTTTAGAGATTCTGTGTAAGAATCAAGTGAGCTTTTGAGATCTAGAGCGTAAGCGATAATTCTCTGTTGTAAGTCGCTTGTCTTGGTACAAGAGGAAGCCTGTTACAAAGGTTATGTAAGTGTAATTACTTGTACAACTTAATTATTCTTTTAGTTAATTAATTTTCTAGATAGGCTGCTCCAGAATTCTTCGATTAAAAGGTATCCATAAAAATTTATGTGTCAGTTTCTTTATTACTTGATCATATGTTGGTCATTGTTTGTTTGTGGTTGGTTGATTTTTTAATTCCACATACATATTATTAGCATACACCTATTCAACTCCCTTTAAGTCTAGTCTCTAGTCTTATAATATATATTTTTCTCAATATATAATACATATATATACGAACTGCAGATCTCTGGTAGAACTTTTATAATCCACTACTTCATATTAAATACTGCTTCATCATTCATGTGTATTTACGTAGACAGATAACTAGACACAGCCACACAGGTCTAGAATCGGCGCCGCCTGAGTACAGTGTTTGCCTTCTTTTGCAGCCACTTCCCATTATCTAATTCTCTTAGGCTGTCCTGTCGGGGGGGACGCATCATAGATTCGATTTTCATTTACTTCTGCGGAAAATGTGTTCATTTTTATGGTTCAAAAATTGAATATATAGTTTACCCCCTGGACCACCTATATTCCAAATCTTTCTGTCTAACCCAAAGTTTTTCCTCATAGGCAGCAGCGGTTGTCAACAACCTAATATATACTTGGTCGTCTTTAGCTGGTCAAGAGTTAATGTTGGCCAAACCTAGATTATCCTAGAGAGCTTATGTTCTTAGGCTAGTGGAGCTTTTTAGGTACCTCTTTCACTGAAATACCTAGTGTTTTTCTGGTCAAGTGAAGCTTCTGCAACAGTTGTTCTGACCCAAATGGTGCAATATGGAGTTGGAAACTATGTAGGTCTTGTTAGTCACAATGGAAATCACATTGTACTTCAATGAGCATGTATGAAGCTAGTTACTTCAGGTTATTTTGAAGCTTGGTTTTCACACATTCATGGCTTGCAACAGATTTGGTTTGATTGCTGCTGCAAAATGAAAAATATCTAACTACACAGTTTTCCTCAACTGGGTCGGAGGAATAAATTGACACGTGTTTACATGTATGTTGGACATGTGTCATATTAACGATGTGGATAAGAGAATAATCTCCCTAGGTCTATTATCAACAACTACAATAATGCTACTCTGTGTGAGGTTTTCAAAGCCAGCTGCAAATTCAACTTAAAAAACCCATACATTAAAAGTAAAAATTGAGCTCGTATGGCAAACACCTTTTAGGGCAACTTTTTGCTTTCTCAACAAACAACTAAAAATACTTACAAACTATACATTAACATTTATACCATACCATAAATAAAAAGCAAAATCTAAAAAGTTTTACCAAACGATAAATACAAATTCGGACAACAAATGTGAAGAGCTCCTAAGAGGCCCACGTACATGACCGAATATGTTTCGATCAGTACCACTTGCTTAGATAGACTATGACCTTATAAGAGCTCTCTCACGTTTATAGCTCAAGATCCAATTCAGTCCAAACGAACTTTGGAATGTCACCTCACCTATCAAGTTTCCAGAACTAGCAAACTGGTCAATTGAATCAGGTTTTGAAAGCATGGAAGGATTAATTGACGCATTGAAAGGGTTGTATAATATAATATTAGATGGTCCAAAGTTGTATGTGATAGTTCAAACGGATAGGTGGTCCAATTCAGAAACTTGTCCTGATTCAAGAATGCATGCATATACCTTTCTTGGACTCTACTCTTGCCGTGTCGGGAGCCAAAGTCTTACGCTAGTCAGTTAAGCTTCAAGGACAATTTTACTTTTCCACAACAAAAAGACTCAAGAAAATTTTAGAAAGGGAAAACCTTTTAGGCATTGTAGGCTTTTGGATTTTTGTGGTGACATAAAAAAAAAAAAAAAAGAAAAAAAAAAAGTAAATTTATTTTCTATCACTTCGGATTAATTAGGATACTTTAGAAATATTCTTAGGCTAAGTATTTAATTATATATCATCATCAATCATTGCTTTCAAACTCTATATATCATCAACTCAATATTTATCATGACTTCAGTAGGTATTATATATATTTTTTAAATTTAAAAATAATAATAATAATAAATACTAACATGACAAAATCCTAACCATTTAATTTAAAAGCAATAATGGCTAGGATTTGAGGAAATTTATTGGATAGAATACCTAACTAAGTTTAGAAAATCTTAGACCCAAAGGATTTTTGTAATAAAAATAAAATGAGTGTATCCTGTTGATCTGAAGTGTCAATATATAGTACTGATTGTACATGCAGGATCATGGACCATTCATCATAATAATCCCGAGGACGACGTTAAGTGCAGAGATAAACAGTTTCATATGTGCCTGGATTCGAGGAAATAATTCAAGATGCAGGAATGCATGGAAAAACTTGAAAAGATCGAATATTCTAATACTCGTCATCTTTAGGCTTAAAGAGCGTTAATCCCAAGTACTGAAGGTCAATTAACTGCATGACGGGGACTGATTGGAGGCTATCTGCATTTGTCATTGTTACATCAGTTGACCTTTAGCCGTGGCAGCGGCTTCAAGTATATGCAAAGAAAAAGAAAGAAATATTAGCGTGTATATATATTAGCGTGTATATATCTATATATATATATATATAAAAGAGCTTCTCGGATGTACCAGCCGGCATAAGATAATAATATCGGAGAGCAAGAGCATTCATATTGAGTTCTTTATATTTGACTTTTCTTAAAAAATTTGAAAAAACTCATAAAAATAGTTATTGAACAAGCTCTCTACTTTATTTTAAATTTAACTTTAATCAATAAGACTCTCCAAATACCAAGTGCTAAAAAATGAAAGTTATTTAGTTTTTTAATCTTATATATATTCATTTTCCTTCTCCCTTATGATCATCTACTAAGAACAAAAAAAGAATTAAAAAATAATAATAATAATAATATTTAACTAAAGTAGAGGAATATATAGTGAGTTTGATATTTGGTTCATTTTAAAAATAGCTCTTCAAATTTACAAAAAATGAATTTTTCTCTTCAAATTTAACTTTTATTTGAAGAGCTTAATACGGATGCTCTAAGAGAGAGAAGGAGTCTAAAGTCTCATTTTTATTTACTTTTGATCGTCTTTTATGGATCCGGCTTACATGCTATTATCATGTATGTTGTAGTTTAATCAACGGTAAAAATTGAATTTCTCAAAATCTCTTTTCATTTTCTCTCTCATATTAAAAATTTATAAAAGTAAGTCAACTTTAAGATTCAATCTTGACCATTGATTAAACTACAACATACATACTGTTATTTTAATAACAGCATGTAAAAAGGATCCGTCTTTTATAGTCGGTTTGTCACGGCCAACAGCCACGTGGCAGCATTTTTTTTGGATGCTCTCCAATTACATGTGTTGTTCCCTAGGTCCTTGACTATTGCTGACCATAATTTTGTATTGAGATCGTGAAGATCGACCAATGTTGATGTCTTAAGAGATGGGATTTGGTGTGCGTGATGCCTGATCATGGTTATATTCGGGCCGATTGGTTGGTGACCAGTGCTCAACGGTCATCAATATGCTACTCAATGATTTTCAAGCTCTGTCAAGTCTTTGGGTCACAATGACTTCATTACTACTGTGGCAAAAGGGTAAAACAAAATAATTTGCAAAATTAAAGGCCATGCCATTTAAACCTTAAACATTCATGAATTAATAAACCGATTAGCTTGTTGGGAAGACAATTATAAGAAAAAGTTAGAAGTTCATGCATGTTTGTAAAGGATGTAATTGGATGCAGAAAACCACCCAAAAAAGCAGCAACATGCAGCGGTACTGTTCCTGCGTCACAACTCAATCAATGCTTTCTGAACATTTTTAGAGCTTGGGGTTTGTCTCAGATCCCACGGTGGTCTCGCCATTAACAATGAGGTGTAGTAGTTATCATGAATTCAGAAATCGGTAGAAGAACATTTCATATCAAAGAGCTGGGAGACCCTCTGACTTCTCATCCATCTCTTTCACCATTTCGGGTGCCATATGTCTTCTCTTACCGTTAAACCATTCACGTTTTCTTGTGGAAAGATACCCTCTAATCTCTCTGTACTGTACGTACGTACTCACTCACCTAGCTAGACTCCGCCCCACCTCCCCCCTCTCATTCAATTGCAATTCAACCCTACTAAAAAAATATAGAGATCGACAGGAGTGTGTGTGTGAGAGAGAGAGTCAGCTTTCTTCTCTGCCACACTGCCAAGTTTTTATGAAGGTGTAGGATGAGCCCCATGCAAGTTCCTCTTTTCTTTTTCTTTATTTGTCTTTTATTGGTGCGGAAGAGAGAGCAGGTCCGTAGTGATTCTATGCCACCCTCTTATAAATCCCCACGTCTCTTCCTACGTTGCATCTTCGCCACACCTACCCCTACCCCCCCTCCCCTCTCTCTCTCACTCTCTCTCTCTCTCTATATATATATATATATATATATATAGTATATATATATATAGTGCAAAATATTTATAAATATTTAAAATGCACAATAAATTATTAATGTCATTAATTTCGCCACACCTACCCCTACCCCCCTCTCTCTATATATATATAGTGCAAAATATTTATAAATATTTAAAATACACATTAAATTATTAAGGTCATTAATAACAGTTTGCTAACTTAGACGAATTGAGATCTCTTACAATTTTTTTAAAATTTAAGATTCTTAAATTAATAAATTTTAGTCATTTATCTCATTTAAGCGTTTAAAATAAGTTATATTTTAGCATTTAATAAGAAAGTTATGATTCAATTATTTTAAATAAATTAAATGATATTTCTTCCCTACCGAAAGAAATTTCTGTCATTTATGTTTATATTTATATTGAGAGAGAAAGAGAGAGAGAGAGAGAGAGAGAGTTGTCGGTTGGATAGCGATGAAAATGGAAGGGTGGGATCAAAGGTCTACATCTGGTCCCAATAGTCCTGCTCCTATACAACTGACATATGCCTTCCCTTTCTCACGCCTCCTCCTGACTTCTTTTCGAGTACTATAAATCTCATCTCTATAAAAAATAAACACAAATATTTGCAGCACCCAAAAAGAGAAGTAGGAAGAAACGCCTTCACTTTTTTGTTGGCACCGTAAAAGAGAAGAATAGAACCTAATTACATTACACCACTCCCTTCACGCCTCCCTAATTCCATCCGTCGCCTACTATCGTTTTTCTTTGTGGTCCAACCCACTCAGTCCATATAACATTGACAAATTTTTGGGTTCGTCTGAGGCAAAGAGACAGAAAGTGGAGGCCAAAATGGACTGGAATGGGAACTTAAGACCCTTTGTTTCTCGACCAGAATCTTCTTTAAGCTTCCTCTACAACTATAACTACGACCCATTTCCAGGTAAACTCATCACTCCCTCTCACTCTTCACTGTTTTCTCAATCACGGTCTTCTCTTTTTTTTTTTTTTTTTTGTTCTTTTTTTGCTTGAAAGACTAAAGCAAGTGTACTTTACATGCATATGCTAGCTAGCCTCTTAATTGATCTTAATTATCTGCTGCTCCTCCTCCTCCTCCTTTTCTTCTTCTTCTTCTTCAATTTATATAGTTAATTTCTTGTACACTTAAAAATGCTTTGAGGGTTATGAAGTGTTAAAAAACTTAATGTTATAGAATCAGGGTTTGAACTTATATCATCTGCTTTAGTACCAGAGCACAAGTTTTAAGTTCGAATCCAGAGATATGCATCTCATATTTGAATTAAATATTTCATATGTTGCACTTCAAGTTGGGTGATTTAACGGGAAGGAAACAAGCTAGTAAAAAAAAGGGCATGTAAGAAAAGCATTATCTTGAGCTTTGGTTTGGTAATTTCAGGAATGGAGGTGAAGCACCCGGCAATGGTAGTGGAGTCTGGAGGGCAGGGGATGATGGCGGGAATGGAGAAGAACAGCAACTATGGGAGCTGCCTACAGGATAAGAAGAAGCGGCTGACGAGCGATCAGCTAGATTCACTGGAAAGGAGCTTCCAGGAGGAGAAAAAACTGGACCCTGACAGGAAGATGAAGCTTTCCAAGGAGCTCGCGCTGCAGCCTCGCCAAATCGCTGTTTGGTTCCAAAACAGGCGCGCCAGGTGGAAGGCTAAGCAGCTTGAGCACCTATACGATGAGCTCAAGCATGACTATGATGTCATCTCTAGGGAGAAGCATAAGCTTCAAGATGAGGTGCGCGCGTCTAATTTCCATCAAATTAGTCATACACATTCACATGCAATCTGCATAAAATAATCAACTCTTTTCTTTTCTTTCTTCTCTCTGTCTAACTTTCTTTTATCTTATTAATTTGTACGTAGCTTGAGAATCTGTTTTATATTCCACCCGTTTTTTTTCTTACCCACTTGTTGATTGTCACTTAGGCACCTTGGATAGAGCATAGGGTTAACATCTTTATATATATATATATATATATATATATATATATATATATATATAAGAACAATAATATTTGAGCTTCATATCGTATTAAAAAACTTTTTGAAACAAAAAAAAGAAAAAGAAAAGAAACAGAGTCTGAAAATGAATAGAGGAGACAGGATCTGATCCAGCTGGTCCATGGGAGACATTTCACCAACTTGCTTGCATCTTTTGCTGTATATCCAACTAAATGAAAACAAAACTTGGTGATCCCATTCCTGGTATTTCACTGTTGCTTGCCTGAAGTAAGTACTTACAGACACTCCTTCGGACGGGAGTGGGGGGCTCCCAATGCACAATAAAAACGGACGCGTGTAAGCTAAACGTTAAATGCATCTTCGACATATGTCAGACATGTTTGTGTGCGCCCTGAATCTAAAAATAAAAAATAAAATTAATCATAGTGTCAGATTATGTTTTTTGTTTTTTGTTTTTAAATAAACAATATCTTTCTTAAATCATTAAATGAGAGGGAAACCGTGACTAAATTAGCAAATCATTTGAATACTAGTTAAAGTTTTCTTCCCAATTAATAAATTAGTTTTTTTTTTTTTTTTTTTTTTTTTTTTTTTAATGTAGTTTAAAGGGAAACCTTGTACATAAAAATATATATATATTGGACTTTAATTTTTAAAACAAGATACTTGTAAGATTTTATCAAGTTTAGGGTATTTTTGTTTTTTTTCTAAGAACAAAGTAGAGATCGGGTTTACATACTGGTTTTCAATTTAGTCAATTTAATAAGTAATTTTATGCGGCTTATTTGTATCATTCTAAAAATGATGTGGCTATTAAAATTATCATTGGGCGTTTGATTGATCATTAATTTTAATACTATATCATTCTTAGTAGAATACAAGTAGAATATAAATAAACCATCTAAAATTACTTCAATTTAATAATTTATAGCGAATATAAGACTTTTAACTAAAGAGTTGTGTAGACATGTCCAAAAAAATAAAAATAAAAAATTAATAAAAAAAATTTTTTCATGTCGTTTTTGTTAATTAGAAAAAGTGCAGTAAGATATATATTTTGAAATATTTTCTGAAAAAAAAAATTATATATGTATATACACTCGTTACCATATCCTTGTCTGTGTCCCGCTTTTCAAAGATTTGTCAGTGTCCCATGCCTTTTAGCTTGCTTTGCCAGCCCAAAGCCGCCTCCTTCCGCTTCATAAACAAGACATTAATCAAATATGTACGAACAACAGCAAATGTTGGGAAAAGGAAAATCAAAGCAGATTTTTGATTTAAATGTTTTTTTTTTTTTGTTAAATCATCCAACACAGCAATTAAGTCGGTCTGTTGGTGCAGGTTATGAAATTGAAAGCCATGCTAAGAACAGAGCAAGTGGCGAGGAAGCAAGTCTCCACAGGGTACACAGAAATCTCTGGGGAAGATACAGTGGAGAGCACGTCAGTCGCCATTAATGGCGCCTCTCAAAAGCAACGTGGAACGACGACGACCAACCAACCCAATGCAGAGTGCAACTATCTATTCAATATCGTCGAGGAGTACAACCCTGTACCGCCACCTTACTGGGGCGGTGCTCTGCCTTCTTATCCCCCATAAAACCATAAAACTGTGCTGTTTGGTTGTTCATAATCTGATCTTTAACAGAGTTTGTCTGTCTAGGTTAGTAGGGTGAGAGAGGAAGTAGTTTGCTGTCTGAGTGAAAAGACACTGTCGTCTGATCCTGAAATTTTCTTGATTACTCGCATATGATATGATGTACGTTCTAATTATTGTAGTTGTTGTTGCTGTTATAATGCTGATGATCATTAGTTCCTTGGTTTTTCTATTGTTTTTGCTTTTTGGTGCGTGATGTGATGAATGAAAGAAGTAAACACTTGGATTAACCTCCCAACTTTATTTTTGTGCAATAAAGAGAATATCTCGAATACACGCTTGAACTTTCTAGACAACTGCTACCATGCAATAGAGACAATTCATTGCACCATATCTCCATTCCTGAAAGCTAACGGTGTTACACCGTCTGAGAGGTTAGAGTTCTGGCCTAGCTTCGGGGTTTTTTATGAATATTTTTACACCTATTTATCACACTTATTTTACACTAAGTAACTGACTTACCACCCATTTTATAAAGATTGATGTAGTATACTTTAAGTGAAACACTTTTTTTTTTTTTTTTTTTAAAGTTATTATCATAAAAATTAATTTAGAAAACGTCATCAAGGGGACTTCCCTTGTCTGAGCAGGAGCACAGCCGAACAAGGGCCCGCTTCAAACAGGAGAGTTTGAGCTCAGGTAGGGCCCCTCTCTATTGGCCCCGTACACCTAAACCCCGGCCCATGAAGCGGGTAAAGAATTTGAAGTTCAAGTGAAACATCAAGTATTTTGTCAAAAAAATTTCACCTGAACCCCACCCCACCGACCCCAGTACCCTCTTGAATGACACCGCGGGCATCAAGCTGAAACGAGGTTTGGCAAAGCTCCTTAGCAAAGCATGCAGCTTTGCCAAACAAAGCCTTCCCTTTATTCTTTGTTGTTGTCTATCACCATTTTCCAAAAGAATTAACATCAAAATATTCCAATTTTTTTTAGTTCTTATATCACATCATTCATTTTTTATTATTATTTAAATAAAAAAATCACTACAAAACAAATTTTTTTCATTTTTTTTATACCAAATATTCTTACTTTTTTTTTTTTTTATATACATCAATCTATATCAACTATAGCATCTAAAAAAAAAAGCTTTGTCAAACAAAGCAGAGCCCTTGAAATAGGCAAAACCTAATGACACATTTGCAATGCCTTCATTTGACTACCTAAGGTTTAAACTAGATGATTAATGTCGTGTCGGAAAGAACAGAATTCTCTCATAAATTGGAAAAGATTCATTTTACAGTTCAAGTTTTGTTGTGTTAAGTCTAATTGTACACGTAATACCACATCATTTACAAATTTTAAATAAGGTGACAATATATTGACCATATAACAACATATTTTCCATTAAAATACTCTAAAACAGAACCGCAAAGTAAAGATATTCTCCTGTGATCAGAAGAGTAAAAAAGCCGTCAGCCTGTCACCATGCCAAATGAAACCGCTTTGTTTAAAAACATTTTTTCCTACATTTTGTTTTCTATTTTTAGGACAACTTCTCGTCTTTATATCTAGTCAGAAGAACACATAGATTACTTGTTTGATTTTACAGCATGTGAATCAAGGGATCATTTCTACATGGGCATCAACACAAAATCGTATTTAATCATCCAGCTACCTCAACACGACATCTGAACAATTAGCAAGCCCCTAAACCCAAGATAGTGAGCTTTCACATACCAGTGCGGCAGTACATTCACACACAGTAGAAAAATTGTAGAATTATAGTTACTCTCGGAAATACTCAAATTCAGCAAGATAAGCAGATATCTCTTCAAGAACAAGGTGCCGGACATGCGATAAAAAACAGAAATAATAAATGATTCGGCCCCACAAGGCTAATGAACTCTTACAAAACATTCAAAACTGAAAGGTTATAGAAACTGTTTAGTCCAGCGGCTCAACGCTTTCCACCACCACCTCCAAGTTTAGGACCCTTTCCAGCTCCCTTGGGAATGCTACCCTTAACCTGTGACTTCTGTGACTTGGACATTACTTCTGCCTTCTTTGCCTTCTTTTCATCTTTTGTTTTTTTGATCCTTTCCTTGATTTCACTGCACAATACATTCAATTCGTCAAAATATCCATATGACAAATGGTCAAGGAACCAGTAAAGGAACATTTAAGATGCATATGACATGTAGCAAGAGCTGCACAACAACCGACAACCTTATAACAAAGTGCAAGGAAAAGCTAAGAGAGAAAGAAAAAAAAAATGTAAAAAACAATCTAAATGAGGAGAAAACACACCGCAGAGCAGCTTCCCTGGCAGCATCACGGACTTCCGGCTTCTCAGCTCTCTTCTTCTGGATAACCTCTAAGGTGGCACCAACTATGGACCTCGAATAAGGCTTCTTGGTAGCACGTCGCCTCTTCTTCACAGCCTCTTGGGCAATATCCTAAGCATGTCAAGATCAGTGTCAGAAACCCTTTTTTTTTTTTTTTTTTTTCAATTACTAGGTGCAAATGTAATTTTCATATGTTTCAAGAAGCAAATGTAATTAGTTTTTAGGTGCACCGCTCTTAGTATGTACAAATGTAATTAAACATATGTTTACCACCAAAGGGATCACCCTAATTTTCATTTGTTTTCAAGATGCCAAGCGGAGGCACATTCAATCAATTCAGCATCAAATATCATAATAATGTGTCTTTGTTCTTTCTTCTTTACCAGGTATACACGAGAAATAGATGATGCATCGAAACATTTGAGTCAAAAAGTAAGATTTCAATAACCACTGCCCAGGAGCTTTGCGGGCAAGAATCATTAATTACACTTTCAATCCTAATATCAACTTTAAAAGTTTAAAATTCCAATAACAACTGTCCGGGAGCTTCATGGGCAAGAATCATGGAGTACATTTTCAATGCTCATATAAACTAATCAACCTATTTCTTGTTTTGAATTAAATAATAGATCTAAACTCAGTTATTAGCAAATCCTGACCTAAGAGAAAGAGATAGAAGGTGCTATATGTAAAGATCCCAAATGAATATAAATACGTAAATCATTATTAATATATATACACATGCATATTTATGAATATATGTATCAAAGCTTTCTCACCTTCTTATGCTGCTTCCTGTACATGGCTGTCCAGGTAAGCTTCGACGGCTTCAATCGGTTGTGGAAATACCTCTTGCATTTCGAATTAGCAAACAGGAAAACCTGATTGGATTAACAGAAAAAGGTCCTTATTTTCAATAACTAACCAGAAATGAATCAAACAATGCTCCCAAATTGTTAAATCAAAAAAATTACCTGAGAATCGGCGCGAATAAATCTAATGCCTCTTCCCGGGTATATCTTGGCTCCGCTGAAACGACAGAGTTCCGTCCTGGTATTCCAAAAGCATACATCAATTGACAGAATATCAAACAACAATAAGGACCATTCGAATAATCCATCACAACACAATCCACATTTGCACGAGCAATTTTACGCACAAACTCATGCATTTAGAAGTTCATCCAAGAAAAATCTTCAAATCGATCGAAAACATAGCTAATACTGTGATTTATGCGTTTCAATAGACGAGAGAGACGAGAGAGAGAGAGAGAGAGAGAGAGAGAGAGAGGCGTACTTGAGAACCATGGCTGCTGGTGGTCGTGTGGCAGATGCAGAAACCCTAGAAGTCGAATAGAAGGAGATATCGACATATCGTATATATATGAGGAAGGTGAATAACTAAGCCCTTATATTGGCAGAGAACCACGAAAATGCCACTGTGAATTCTCATTCGGCCCAGCGTGTTCTCATTCAATCAGCCCGCGTATGGTTCAGATGGGCTCACTTGATTTCCATCATCACATGTAGATTGGAGCGGCCCAAAAATAATTAAGGGCTCATTTGACAACACCTTATAAGCATTATTAAAAAAATTCTAAAAAATATGTTAGCATTGATTTCATATACAACTTTAAATCATAACCTATAAAATAGATTTTTTTTTTTTTTTTTTCATTTCATTTGAAATTGAGAATATCATATTCTACATAGAAAATACTCCAAACAACTTTCATCTTTACGCTACGTTTATCACAACCAAAATACAAAAAAACACAATTTGAAAGCATTACCAAACGAGAAAACTTTCACTTCCTTTATGTCACATACTCACGATACATATGGTAAGAGTAATGCTATTTTCCGTTTGAGATTGCGCTAATAAACTTAAAATGTGCTTTCTAGTACATAAAAATTTGTAGGAAACAAAATGAGTTTGTTTGGTAAAAAAAAAAAAACTTAAAAAACACTTTGATGAAGAACTGCATCTTGAAAAAAACTTTGAAATAACGCCTTTGCTAAAAATCGCTTTTAGGCTCTATTTCCTAACGCAATTCCAATTTTATTTTTAGTAAATTCTCATATAACTGTCATAAAAATGGTTGACATGCAAGTAAAAATTAGCCATTAAATCATGGTTTGTAATTTTTATTTTTTATTTTTTAAATAAACCTTATTCAATTTATCTCATGGGAGTCCAATTGATCTCAGAAAAACCATTTTTCATAATGGCATATATGCTCCCTTGATGTTGATGTAGGCGACTCTTCAAGTAGTTCATCTTTTTTCTTTTATTTTTATTTTTATTATGTAAATAAGTATAGCTCATCATTTGGATTGCTTAAAAAAATTGTCAATCTAATGGCGCTTTCTTGGTGGTCAAATCAAGAAGATACTCGATTGGGCAATGCTCCTTTTTTCAAATAATTTGATTGAGCTCTCTTGTATTTGCTTTTATTTGTTTTTTAGCAATACAAGAGCTTTGTATTGACTTCATTGGACTTTTTGTAGGAGATCGACCTCCCGCTCCTTAAATATCTATTTTAACTTTAATAAAATTCAGGACAAAATAAATTGGATTGTAGGAAGATTTTTTAAACCCAATTTATAAAAGTGATAAGCGTCCCTTATCATATGAGAACTGTATATGTTTATTTTTTTATAGTATAAGGTTGTTGTATATATTTTTTAACAACATTACAAAAACGGAACGTGCTTCTCACATACTCAAATAACACATGATATTTTATAGGCTGTGTTAAAAAATTTATACAGTAAAAATTATTATTTAGGAGCCCATATGCCTCTACACGGTAGAAAATTGCCAAAGTTTTTCAATTAATAAGAGAGGAGAAATGCTATTTAACATTTTCAAGTGTATATCTTTCAATATTATTATTTCTGTGGGACATTAATGTTCACTTATTTTATTTTGTTATTTTTAAAAATAAAAATAAAGAACAAAAGAATAAAGAAAATGCTAAAAAAATGGGAAATAAAAAGAGAAACACGAATAAAATAGAAAATGAAAAAATAAATAAATAAAGGAGGGTGAAAGCACACAAAGGTGGAGCAGTAGTTCTTCTCATTATTTCTCATGATGATGATGATGACGACACCTCACTGATTCCCAAGAAAGCCCCCATCGATCACTTCAGCCTGTTAAGAAACCCTAAATTTACAGCTAGACAAAACTCCGGAAGCAAAGAGAAATTTCGGTCACGTCTCTCTCTCTCTCTCTCCCTCTCTCTCTTCACATTCTTCCCAACCAAGACCAAAGCCCTAAATCCCAAGGCCAAAAACCCTATATAGATTTGGTTAAAGATCGCTAAATTTTGAAAGGGGTTATGGAAAGGGAGGAGAAGAAGAAGCAGCAACGTTGTTCTTCGGAGGATGGGAGTTGCGAGAGCAGCGATTACACGTCGGAGGACGAAGGCACGGAGGACTACAGGCGTGGAGGGTACCACGCGGTGCGAGTCGGCGATACGTTCAAGAGCGGTCGCTATGTCGTCCAGAGCAAGCTTGGCTGGGGCCATTTCTCCACCGTCTGGCTCGCTTGGGACACCCGCTTTTCGGTAACTCTCTCTCTCTCTCTCTCTCTCTCTCTGCTTTTTTTGGGTGATCTTCGTGATTGATTGAATGTAGCCTGTGAATGAAAAGCAGTGAACTTTGATAGTTGAATGCGACTTGGTGTGGGTTTGTAAGATTGTGATTTTTGAGAATAGTAGTGTTTAATTGATCTTGTTCGTTTCTGGGTTTGTGTTATATTTGGTTGCCGAGAGAAAATTTTAAGAGAAAAGGTGAACTTTTAAATTCTGAAAAATGTTTCATGTTTTGAGACCCAAAAAATGCTATTGTTTTGTTAGTAACTGAATGAATGGATTTTTTCTTTCCTGTTTGTTTTATGTTAATTTGCGAATTGGGGCAGCGATATGTAGCTCTGAAAGTGCAAAAGAGTGCCCAACATTACACTGAGGCGGCCATGGATGAGATAACCATCCTGCAGCAAATTGCTGAAGGTGACCCAGATGATAAAAAGTGTGTAGTGAAGCTTTTGGATCATTTCAAGCATTCGGGTCCCAATGGGCAGCATGTTTGTATGGTTTTTGAGTACTTAGGAGATAATCTTTTGACCCTTATAAAATATAGTGAATACCGGGGTATGCCCATTCATAGGGTGAAGGAGATTTGTTTTCATATTTTGGCGGGGTTGGATTACTTGCATAGACAACTCTCTATCATACACACTGATTTGAAGCCAGAAAATATATTGCTAATGTCAATGATAGACCCTTCTAAGGATCCCAGAAAGTCAGGTGCTTCACTCATTCTTCCAAATAGTAAGGATAAGTCTGCATTGGAGTCTGCAGTTGGGAAGGACATCAAGACATTAAATGGGGATTTGACTAAGAACCAGAAGAAAAAGATTCGAAGAAAGGCTAAGCGAGCGGCTCAGGGTTGTGCGGACAAGGAAGTTTCTGTGGAAGCGGATGCAGATCCAGAATCATCTAGTGCTGTGGAGTCTTCTCCTAGTGCGAAATTGAATGTGGGTTCTGTAGAAGACCATCCTAATAGTTCTGCCGGGACAAATAGATTGTCAGATGCTGATGGAACGAAGGGCACTGGGCTAGGAAATCAGGCTAGTAAGAGAGGAAACCGCTCCAATAGGCAGAAGCTGTTGGCATCAGTTGAACTCAAGTGCAAGTTGGTCGATTTTGGGAATGCATGTTGGACGTACAAACAGTTCACGAACGACATTCAGACAAGACAGTATAGGTGTCCAGAGGTGATCCTTGGATCTAAATATTCTACTTCAGCCGATCTTTGGTCCTTTGCTTGCATTTGTTTTGAACTTGCAACTGGTGATGTACTCTTTGATCCTCATAGTGGCGACAACTTTGATAGGGATGAGGTATGTTTGTTATTCAATTATTTACTTTTTTTCTTTTTTTTTTGCAACATGTTATATGGACTGCATCCCTTTTTTTTTCTTAGCTTTTTGCTTTTGTGCCATGTATATGTTAATTTCATCTCTGCTCCCCTGCCCCCGCCTCTTTCTCAATATTTTTTGCCATTTTTTTGAGTACTAATGGAATGGTCAATAATGAAATGAGTAGGAGTTATGCAATTTGCACAATCCTCTAATTGCTGCTGTATTTGTAAATTATACTTCTAGAAGATAGGGGTTGTAGGTCCTGTGTAAGATTCTAGCATTATTTTTGTTCTCCACGCGATTAGTGAGTTCGCAAGTAAGAAAACATAACAAATATCTTCCCCACTTAAAGATTCTAGCATTATTTGGCGGAGTAAGGCCCCCTTTAAAGTGACTTTCTTTGCTTGGTCAACCGCTTTAGGTAAGATCCTCACTTTGGATAACTTAAGAAAGAGGCAGATTATTATGATAGATTGGTATTGCGTTTGTAAGAAGAGTGGGGAACCGCTGATCACCTTTTACTTCATTGCGAGATAGGTAGTGCCTTATGGAACTCTATCTTCGGTTTCTTTGGTTTAGCATGGGTCATACCCCATCGAGTAATAAATCTCTTCGCTTTTTGGAGAGGGCAGTATGATAGTCTTTAAAGTGAAACTGATTGGAAAATGATCCTGCCTTGCTTGATGTGGTATATTTGGAGAGAAAAAAACGATCGAGAACAATGGTGGATGCCTTTTTCTTCAATACCCTATTTCAATGTATGGTTGTCTATTAGCGTTTGCATATTTCTAGTTTTCATTTTTTTTTTCCTTTTCTGGTTAAGTATTTTTCTTGTATACTTCTTGTGTACTTGGGGTTGTCCTTTGCGTTTTAATGAAGTTCGTTTACTTTTATAAAAAAAGAATATTAAAATTATTATTTTCTGAAAAAATATTTCAGCCAAGATTTTCAAATATAGAAAACAGGCTGATAGTGTCGAATAACATAATATTGCAAGTGATTTTATCATGTGGTTTTGCTGGACAAGAATGCTAGTAATATTGCAATAATGCATTTGCAACATGTCGCTAACCATAATAGCAATTTGTCAATACAAACAAAATCCTACACAATCAGTGTCAACACTGATGAAGTAGACTTTAACCAAGTTTTCCATGCTATATTATGCATACAGACACTTTCATGATCTCTTAGATTCAGAACTCACACAACTTATTCTCAATCTTGACTAGTTCCACGGACATGTCATAACATTTCTCTAATGCTAGATAATAGAATTCTTGATTTCTTGGTAGCTCATTATAGTCACATATGTAACTTTAATTTACTATTCTATTCTGTTTATGTATGCTACAGCTGCCATGCACATGAGCAAGAATATCTAGCGGTTTGAATGCCAAATACTATTACTCTTATAAACCTACAAGTATATGATAGATATTAAAGAAGAAGAAAAAAAAACTTACCGATTCCTAGAACATGGGAATGTTGGTTTAGTTGCTCATAGTCATCCTCGCACTATTTTCAATGTAATGAAGAGTGAAGGAAAGTTAAGTGGGTGAGGGAAAATGTTGAGAGGAAAGTACTGTCTTTTGTTTGATTGAGGGGAGAAAAGCGGGGAAGGGAAGGGAAATGGAGAGATCTCCCTTCTGTCTGGGCCCAACCTTTTGTTTCCTCCCATATTGGAAGGACATGAAGAGAGAGAGAGAGAGAGAGAGAGAGAGTATCTTGATATTTGATTCTTGTGGGACCCATGATATTTTTCTTTTAAATAACTCAAGGGACGAAACTTTTCCCTTCCTTTTCCTCCCCTGCTTTCAGTCAAACATAGTGTTAGGTTAATGTAATCAATTATTGCTGAACAGTTCTGCAACTGCCCCTGGTTACATCCATAACTTTGCCTTTGGCCACAGCTTTGACTATCATTTGCAATGCTGTTGAAGGACATTTCCCAGCCTGTAATGTTTATCTCCATCAACTTTCATGTTGTCTAACCTTTCTTTACATTTAATTCAAATTAATGCTTCAGATTTTAAAACAACCCAGATACTTAAATTTGGAGGACTTTAGTAGATGCTGCTGCTAAAGGCTATCCATATTTTGTTAACTTAAAATATATTAGCTCTATATGGTACCATCTGTTGGTAATGCAACCAACTGATGAATATGAATATTATCTTTGTCAATGGTCTTTGAATCAAATGGCATCTCCTCTTCCCATAAAACAAGGGTGGAGATGCTGCTGACCCAAGCTAAAAGCTATCCATATTTTGTTAACTTAAAAATATATTAGCTCTATATGGTACCATCTGTTGGTAATGCAACCAACTGATGAATATGAATATTACCTTTGTCAATGGTCTTTGAATCAAATGGCATCTCCTCTTCCCATAAAAAAAGGGTGGAGTATGAGGTATTGGGTGCAGTCTAGTATGGGTTTTTGAGTTATATTTAGTATTTACATTTAAAATTGATGAATATAATGTGAACTTAAAAGGAATGATTGTGTCTTCTTCTTTAGTATTTGTTGTTACATTAAAATCTGAATACATTTGGGGTCCTAATCTCAATGTACTAATTTAAGACAAATTAGGTTTGCAGAATAAAACTCAAGCTGCCAAAGTATTGATCTTAACTGAGATGATATTTCCAAAAGGGGGGGAACAAAAACTCATTTGATCAAGCACTGAATCTTTAAAGTCCACTAGATTGCATATCTAGTGGGGGAACATAAACAATCTTTGTTTGCGCTTTTCTAGGATAAACTTAGTTCTCAGAGACCTAATAAAGACAAGTATATTCATAGTCCTTTTTGCTTATCCGTCATGTTCTTAGTCTGTGATATGCATGTATATAATTTACTATCAACAAGATGGATTGTGGAACTACGAAATCCTTCGTCTCTTTAAAACACTAATTATTTCAAATATTTTTCTGGATTGGATTAAAAAGTGCATTTTGACATACAATCATCTTAGCAAGCATCAGTTTGATGATAGAAGAGCAGTTTATTTTCATCATAAATAATTACTTGAAAAAAAAGCAGTATATTCTCTTGCGACAGTGTCCTTTCAGAAACAGGTTTTGAGTATTAAGAGTTTCTCCTTGGCTTGATATTGATCTTATTCATTGCTGACCTGCTGTGCTGTTGCTGCCTTTTTGGATGTATATATGAAGTGCTTCGAAATAATTTTCCATGTCACTGGATTAGAACTTGTGCACTACTTCAAACGTTTTCTTCGCATTAATTTGAAAAGTGCATTAAATTTAGTTTATGTTCTGTATATTTTTCCTTTATATGAAATTCTGTGCTACAATATTCCTGTCACTGTATTCACATGCAAACACTTCTGTATAAAATCTGTAAAAGTTTGTCTAGTGGTCATATTATATTAATGCTGATATGGTCTTATATGAGTGGTCGCATAAGCTGTTCTTCTTCCAATTCCTTGTTTCATTTTAGTTTCCCTTGAGTGGACATTTGCATTACCCTCGAGTATCTTGGTGTTTGACTGCCTGTTTTGATGTTTTACATGGCATGCTTTTTCTTTCTTTCTTTCTTTCTTCTTTTTTTAATAACATGAGATTTGAGTTTCCTTGAAGGAGGATTGATCCGAGTGATTATATGTGCTGTTCTAACTGTTCTTTCTGCCATAGATTCAGGGTTTTCTTAAGTGGTATGGATAAGTGTTCACCTGTAATACAACTTTTTTAGCTTTCAGCATATTTGACAAATATAAACTTTTTGAAAAAAAAATTAATGATCTCAGGATCACTTGGCATTAATGATGGAGCTTCTTGGAATGATGCCACGCAAGGTGAGAAAAGTATCTTTCCCATCATTTACAAAAGCTCACTTCATAAGACACTTGGGCTTAACTTCCCAAATGCCAACAATTTTTTCAGATTGCCTTAGGTGGCCGCTATTCCCGGGATTTCTTCAACAGATATGGCGATTTAAGGCACATCCGTCGGTTGCGTTTCTGGCCGCTGAACAAGGTTCTTGTAGAGAAGTACGAGTTCAGCGAGCAAGATGCAAATGACATGACTGATTTCCTGATTCAAATCCTTGATTTTGTCCCTGAGAAACGGCCCACTGCAGCTCAGTGCCTCCTTCATCCATGGATCAATGCAGGACCTCGCCTCTTGGAGCCATCTATTCCTTCTAATGAAAACCATGCAGCGGAAAGTGTCGTTTCTGAGAAAAAGAAGAGGGAGAAGGATGAAAGGGAAGCAATGGAGGTTGGTATGGGGAACATTGCCATCAACTCAGATTGTAAACAAGTCAAAGATAAACCTTCTAAGGTAGCCTCTGGTAGTTCATCTAGGTAGAACCGTGGCACACGTTTCTTATTAAACCTGCCTTGTCATCATTATCATCTTCGGCATAATTTTGTTAGATAGCCGCTGGCATTCATGAGAGACACGATTGCTTGCTTCTCTTGTTTTCGTTTGAGTATTTGTTTTGTGAATGGGCGTGGGGTGGATAGCATTTGGTTCTAATATCTCTAAGAAGCTTGAGCGAAGCAACAGCTGAAACAAAGTAGATTCTCTGATTCTGAGAAGATGCTCTTTCCATCGCATTTAGTCGCATACAACGGGACGTGTGGCATTTGTTACGACTGACTTGTTCATGAACATTGTTTATTTGAACAATTTCAATTTGACCCATGTACTGGATCCAGATTCTATTGAAAGTGTATTGATACTTTACCAAATCTTATATCTTTTCCTGAGCATATTTGAGGTGGGTTTTCCATTTTCTTTGGATCTTTTAGACTTCATGCATAATTTAGCCAAATCTGCATTATGAGCTCGCTTATGTTGTATAAGATGTTCTCAGTTTTATGATGGTCGGGTTGGGCTAGTGGGACTAGCATCTTTTCAGATTGAATTCCAGTTGAAACTAAGAACGGTTGGAATGTGTTGAGTTCCAACTAGAACTGGATCAAAGCCAAACCCATTTGAGGTAAGGTCTTTTCCTTTTTAATGATCAAAATGTCATGTCATAAAGCATGCTGTTCCAAAACAATCATTAATTATTTGTTTAAGAGCGTATGGGTCAGGTTTTATACATTTAAATTATTACAGACGTCGATTTCTCTGATTTCCAATAAGGTTAAGAAAACGACGTAGTTGCTGAGTGGGAAGTAAACCTTTAAACTTCCTACCAGTCTTCCTTCGTCCTCGATATTCATCACTAGAAGAATCACAACCTTCTTTGCTGTTGTTTGGGGGTCCTTCTCTCCCCACCCATGTGTGCTTTGCTATTGTTTGTAATGGAATCTTGCGTCTGACTAGAAAAAAACAAATAAATAAATAAAGAAGACTGGTTCGTTGTTGAAGATTTCTGTTCTGGATTATCCCAAGTCTATAAAGGGCCAAGACACAAGGATCAAGGACAACAACATATGATTAAAAGCGTGATTGTTTCAACATAAAATATTTTCGGAAGAATTAATTGAAAAAACTTTCTGCAATTTTTTTTTTTTTTTTTTGGGCTTTTGATTTACAATTTAATAGTCATCCTGAAATTATTTTTCGTTGTTTGGTATGAACTGAAAATTATTGATATTTTTATTTACAATTAATAATTTTTAATTCACTATGAGACATTACATAGAAAGTCGAAATTTTTTTACCATCTATAAATGCTTTTAGACAAAGATTTGGTGTTTTAACGTGTTCTTCTGGCTTTGCTCTCTACAGGACCTGTTTCCTTCAACTTTTTCAGAAATAACACGTGAAAGGAGAAGAAACCAAATCGAACTGTCTATCTTAGAACCTCCATGTGAGTTGTGGGAGTGGGTGTTTGTCGTCTCAATCAATCTAAACCGCCCATGTGTGCGCGGAAGAAAACAAAAAGCACAAAAGCTAACATAAGAGAACAAAACAGATGTCATTTTTATCAGCATGAGAATAGTATGTTGGAATGAGATTTAAATTATTTAATGGTATATAGTTTTTCTATTTGAACGTAATTATAGTAGCACTTTGGCTTGCTCGCTGAAAAGTATAGAATATTTTCTCAAGTTTGATTGAGTCATAATTTGGAAACAGGATTCTTTTCCGTTCAAATAAACTGGATAATATCCAATTAGTTATAGTAGTAGATGTGTATTTTTGTCTTTTTACTTTTTGAGGGAATAAAAATATTCATATACTATAATTAACTGGCGAGGGAATCCTAATTCCATAATTTGACCTAATCAAATTAAAATATTAATAAGACTCGAGACGTCTAATACCGAAAAATATATCTCTCAACTGAGAGATATAAGTTTGAAAGAGTGGAAGGAGAACTTCAAATATTCTACTTTGGGAGATGGACAAATATTTGATAAAAAGAAGCAAATAATTAACAAAGAAAGATATGCCAATTAAAGAATCAAATGCATTTATTTGAAAAATAGAAGCATGATAGAGGTGTCAGCCAGTAGCTAACACTCAAAGCAACCAGCTGCCTAATCCACACAATGATACAAAGCTGCCATTTATTGTTCCATGAGAAATTTTAATATATATTTATTTATTAGGGAGGAAATGTTGGTCAACTAGGTATTGGCCATGACTCCCCCAATGGTCTTCAACCCATTTTCCTTGCCATTTTCTTCATAGAACTTCTATTTTGGTTACCTTCTCCAATCGTTGCTAGATATCACTGACTGCTACAGAACCCTAAAAATCCCATGAACTCATGGTTGCGTATCATTTCCAGGCTAGTCTCAATACCAACGACCCCTGAGAGTTTTTTTTAACAAGAAAAAAACCAAAACATACTAATTAGCCAAAATAATCAAATATACAATTTAAAAAGTCAAACTACGATTTTACCAAACACTTATCTGCGTTTTTAAAAATTATACATTTAAAACCGTACGTTTTGAAATCGCAATTTCAAATAGACCTTAATTACGCTTTTAAAAATAGCGGTTTCATTAACTTTTTTTTTTTTTTTTTTTAATTTGAAATTGGTATTTATGAAACTGCTAAACCGAAGGGACCAAGATTTTAGATAATCCAGAGGTGGTTTTAGGTTAAAGAGAATTGTTGTACCCATTGTGATAGCGCTAGCAAAGATGACACCAGAGAGAATGAATACAATAAGAGATGCCCTCTTAAGAATTGTGATCATTTTTCTTATAAGGAACTGCCCCCAGAAGCCAGCACAAACAGACACCAACGTCAGGTATACAGCTGCAAAAAGTTAAAGGAAAAAAAAAAAAAAAACATTACAGAGATGGAACACAAAAAAATAATGGCAGAAATATTTCAGATGTTGAGAGGTATATATATATACCGTAGGGAATAGGGAACCTCTTGAGCAGGTAGAATTCCACTACGGATAAGGACGACGAGAACATCATCACAAATGTTGCTGTCGCACTCGCAACCTGCGAATAAAAACAAAAGTTAAAAGTTTGTCAAGTTTTCTTGCTGCTTCATCATTACTACTTTATCAAAATTATGAGACTGTAAGAAAATATTACCACAAATAGTAGTGATATTCCGCCAACCGACTTGTTTAGTAAGCACGTTGGTGTTAAAATATTATAAAATATTATTTTTTTTAATGTTTAAATATTATTTTAATAATATTTTAATACCAACGTGCTTACTATTTAAACACGTTGATTGGCCAAATATCACCAAACGACGTGTTTAGTAAGCACGTTGGTATTAAAATATTATAAAATATATATTTTTTTAATGTTTAAATATTATTTTAATAATATTTTAACACCAACGTACTTACTATTCAAGCACGCCGGTAGGCCAAATATCACTACTCTACCACAAGCAACAGGATTTCACTAACAACAAAATTTTCAATATGAATAGACAAAATTTTCAATATGAATAGAGAGAGCGAGGGAGATATTCTTTTAACCATGTGATTTTTATCAAACGAGTACAAACGAACTTTTTAATACTTTTAGGCATCTCAAACGTAATTTCAATCAAACCCTTCTCTCATTTCTTCCCAAAAAAAAAAAAAAAACAAAAACAAAATAAATAAATAAAAAAAAAAAACAGAAAATCTCAAAGTATATATTGATATTGAAGATATAATTATTAAACCTGGGGGATGACTCCAATCTCTAGGAGAAGGGGGCCTAGAATGAATCCACCGCCGGAACCAAGAAGGCCCCCGACAGTGCCTCCTAGGATACCACAGAGTGAACAGAAGGCAATGTGGACAGCAGTCCATTCGATGGAAGCCTCGCAAATGCATTCTGTGTTGCCGGTGCTCATCCTCTTCTTCTGTTCTTTGTATAGCTTCACTGATTCATATCCAAACACCCCAAGTGCAATGGGAAACTGACACAGAAGCAACCAAGAGTTGATGAGATTGACCCCACATCAGAAAAAAAAGTCAGAATAGTAGGAGAAATCAAAGGCAAGTGTGTGTCACCTGCAGGCAGAACAGCACCCAATACCATGCACTGCAAACCTCTACATCATTCTGCAAAATAAATTTATAACCATAAAGACTCATAATTTTTTACACCAAAACCCGACGAGCTGTTAAGAAAGAGAGTACTTGCCTTGATGATCTGCAAGGCGAGGAAGGCAACCCATAAAAGTAGTAGAACAGAAATCATTTTCCACCTAAGGTTGAAACATAATAATTGCTGAAAGATATAGAGCATAAGATCAGTTGGTCTCACCAAAGAGGATTGGGAAACTTCAAAGATGATAAAGTAAACTTTTGCTCACCATTGGAGATTTCTCTTCTCTAGGTATTAACGGTTCATACTGTGTATCAATCAGAACTGAAAATTACAAAAAAAAAATAAAAAAATAAAGTTTGACTTAAAGCCATTCACAAATAATTCATGAAAAAGGAATAAATACTTTGGCTTCTGTTCTGTATGTGCTGCCTTACGTTCGCCACGAGAGTTAACCACTGTTTCTTGTCGATTGACCATTTCTTTCTGCAATATTTTTTTTTTCCCAACAATCATTACCACAAAAGGAGCCACTTTTGCAAGAAAGAGTACAACAGTATATACTTTACAAATCATAGAAACTGACCTTCAAAATAGTCTCTTCCTTCCACATCTCGAGTCCCTTGAAAAAGGACCTTGACGAGGTCCCTGATCATAAAAAAGAAAAAAGACGTCAGCAATAATTTCTGCAGATGGGAACAGAGCAGTAAAAGAATATTGTTGATTTTAAACAGACCCATGAAGAGGATGATGATGAGAACAGTGATAAGCCAGTATGGGAAGACAACACTAAGCGCCACGCCGATGGTGATCCCAAGCATAAGCATAGGCTGGAAGAGAAGGGCAAGATCGTAGTCTAGGATTGGCACTTCCTTTGTTGGATGTGGAACTCTTATATTGTACCAAACTGATGATACCGATGCCCCCATTATCATACCTGCAACAATTCCATGTTACAAATATAATTCTATAATTATAAAAGTAAAGTAAAATATATCACAAGAATTATACAATTGGTCATCCCATAAAAAGTGGTACATTTTTTATTTTTTTGGGGGTCAGAAAAGGAAAAATAATTGATTTCTGGGATCAATGGAAAGGCGAAAAGCGGAGAGACCAATCACAGAAATTGAAAGGGACCAATTGGAACAGAAAATGTAAAGGAGCAGGTTTCAGCCGCCTTTTCAGCTATTGTAGTTACCGTATTTGACTAATTAAATTTATTTTACTGAAAGTCATTAATCCATTGAAACACCATATTTGAGAGAGAGAGAGAGAGAGATGAAAAGGAAGGAAGAAAGAATGTGAGACCAAAAAATGGAAGGAAGCTTACATTTAGAAAGCGCAGCAGCAGACTTGGTATCAAATCCAACAATCAAAGTAAGCATGGGAACAAAAATGCCTCCCCCTCCCACACCGCCCACAGTTCCACAAGCGGATCCCAGAAATCCAATCAGAGTCACCACAACAAGTCTCCAATTACACTCTAATTCCTGCATCCAAAAAAGAAAACCCAATAAGCAAATATCATCAATGCCCTCATATATACAATTACAAACGCATATATTCGTATTTTCATGTAAACACGACGAAAGGGAAGAGAATAACAGAGACATACGGGCCAAACAGCATCGGTGCTGGATCCATACGAGGAGGAGTGGAGCAGCGCGGAGTTCGGAGAATAGTCTGGATTATAACCGCTAAAGTCGCTGATAAACAGGACAGAGAGAATAGCCACAGAGAAACCAGAAAGGAGATAGAGCACGAATCCCCTTGTCGCCATTGGCGTTACCTCCAAGAACTACCACAACAATTTTCTTTTTCCTGAAACGCCCAGATGCCTGGTTTCACTGATTAAATTATTCAAGAGCCTATACAATCATCAACTGCTATATAAAAAACTGCTGCGTCACAGAGAGAGAGAGAGAGGGAGAGACAGAGATAGAGAGAGACAGAGAGAGCGAGAGATACTAGGTTGTCGTTTATAGAAAATACTAAGCAGGGGGGAATTACATGGTGGCTGGCTGGGGATGTTTTTTCTAATATTCTTTCAAAAAATATCTCCCTAATCTCTTAAAAATTAATTTTTTTTAGTTTTATCTCCGAAATTTCAAATGCTTCCGCCCCTGCAAGTAGGAGGTGATTTAACATGCATCGCAAGCACAAGAGGGCAGAGCCAGACCAAAGACCGAAATCAAATGAGGTTACTAAATACGATAATGTTACACGTGGCATGATAACAGTGGTGGTGTGGATGTTTTACAGATTTTTTTTTTTTGTTTAAGGAAAAAAAATCAAGTTCACGTTATTCTTAAAATTATTGTAATTCAGGGTATAAATGAGTCAAATGACTCTTAAATATATAACTAATATTACTCTTTTCAAATATGCCATGACATTAATTTCTTACCAAATGTAAAATGGAAATAAATTACTCTTTATTTCAAGTCAATAATTAAGTGAATAAGAGCAAATAAATCGCTTAAAATATTTGTGTCTCTTATTTTTATTTATTATTAATATTTTCTTGGTGTCACTGTCAAAGCCACCGGCTAATAACGGTGGATTTGGGGTGGACAAGGCCACCCCGAGGCTTGGTGGAGGCCGCGGCCACCCTCTCCCCTCTCCCCTGTTGCCATTGGAGGTGGCAAGGCCACCCTCGATGACCTTGGGGGTGGTCGCACCGCCCCCGAGGCACCTCGAGGGTTCACCCCAAGGTATTCCGAGGGTGGTGCGACCACCCCCAGGTCTTGCCAGGAGGTGGTCGGCTACCCCTTGAATTCTAACTGATTTTTTTTTTTTTTTTAATAAAAAACAAATTTAAGGGTTAAAATAAACTTTTTGAAAAAAAATTGGTTTTTTTTTTTTTTTTAAAGTTGTCAATTCCTTCCTATTTTGAGAGGAATAGCTATGTTTATGTGGAAGAGATTAATGATTCTTACGGCAATAACTATTCCTAGGAATATATTCTTACCAAATAAAAGAATGATTATTCCACAGGAATAACCATTCTATTATAGGAGTTTATTCTGCAAACCAAATAGATCAATTCTCGTCTTCATAAGATCGTTTGAATTGTTTGCAATTCAAAACCCTAAGGTTTCGTTTGGTTCGTACAATTTGTATTTTCGCCAGAAAAATTAATAGTTATAATTACTAGGAATAAACAATAGTGGAATAAAATAATTAGTCTTATTCTTTAGTTTGGGAACAATATATGTGTTCTAATTGGAATTGAACAAAAGCTTTTTTTTTTTAAAAAAAAAACACTATTCTATAGGAATGGTTATTCTACTTCCGGAAATAATGCTACACTTACTTCTACTTATTTACACAAATTTTTCATAACCATAACGATTTTTAAAATCACCATTGAATATAAGATAGATGTTTATTGGGTTTTGATCAAATTGTAATTTTAAAAGCCACTTATGTGGTCCTCAAGATGTAGCTCAATCGGCTGGGACTACCCCTAACGAAGCGGAGGTTACTAGTTCGAATCTCCTTCCCTCTCTTGTACGGATATGTAAAAAAAAAAAAGGCCACCTATTTTTTTAAAAATTGTATAAATAAATAAAAATAAGTGTAGTATTCCTCCTAATCTTGGGTATATTCTGCAAACCAACAGAACCAAAGTGCAAGAGATCCGGATCTACTTCCACGTGGTCACCATACTATGCAAGTGGCAAGCGTGGCATATCATAAATAGACCCCCCGTTGTCATAAGTGATAACTATTATTTTAGTTACAAAAAAGAAAAATGGTTAAATACAAAATACTCCCTGGGGTTTGTTAACTTTATTTTTATCTCTTCGGGGTTTCATTTTTATCACAGGACCCCTTGAGGTTTTGATATAGGACCAAGTTAGTCCATCCGTTAGTTTACCGTTAGGACTGACACGTGGACCAATAAGATGTTGACACGTAGCACATATTTAATCTTTTTAACTTTTTTTTTTTAAATAAAAAAAAATGCTTTTTTAAAAAAAATAATAAAAAAATAAAAAAAAATTGGAGGTGGCCAGGCCACCCCCATGGCCAAAGCCAACCCCAATTTTTTTTCCGTTTCTTTTACATTTTTTTTTTAATTTTAAAAAAATACATTTTTTTTAAAAAAAAATGTGCCACGTGTCGACGTCTGATTGGTCCACGTGTCAGTTCTAACGGTCAACTAACGGATGGACTAACTTGGTCACTTATCAAAATCACAGGGACCTCCTGTGATAAAAATGAAACCACAAAAGAGAAAAAATAAAATTGAGAAACTCTAAGGAGGTATGGAGTATTTAACCCAAAGAAAAAAGATAACTATTATTTGGTGGTGCCGATCTAATAGGAGCTCAACGTCATAGCCACGGCCTTGCAAGTTGACTAGGATACGTTCTCTTTTAAAAATGGGCCACGTTACTACTTATAGATGATAGAAACCAATAAATTTATTTTAACCTACCCATTTTATTGAATTAATGTTAACCTGCCCATTTTATTGTAAATAAATTTGGAGATAATAAATAAATAAAACATTTGTCTTGGGTTTGAAATTTCCTCAACTCAATATATTAAACTATATATATTACATGCATTTTTAATATTTCCTCAAACCAAATTTGAAATAAAACTTTATGCAAATTATGCGATATCGCATTGTACCTCCAATTTTTCACTTGACATACCTAAACGGGAACATCGATCTTCATATATATTATTAATCCAAAAAAAAAAAATCTTCATATATGTTATGTTTTTGGAAGAAATAATTGAGGCCGGGAAATTCTTATTATGGCGAAAATAGAAATATATTAATTGTTGGCAATATGAGAAAAGAAAAATGCTAGGTGTTCTTCTCATCATAGGTGAAAAATATTTTATAAAAATCAAGTAAGAGAAATAAGAGGAACTTTCTTTTTTGTTTTTTATAAAATAATTTTCACATAGTATCAGGAAGACACGAGAAGAATACCAAAAGAACACCTAGTATTTCCCATGAGAAAATATCATCCCATATTTCATTTCTCTTTGTTGATAGTTAATTACTTTGCATTTTAGTATTTTTTTCATCCTTCCTTTTTGAAAATTAATCATTAAATTTGTCAACCCACACATTCAATTATGTGGATTTTACAAATTTAATGGTTATTTTTTATTTTTTATTTTTTTTATAAAAAAATAGCATATATATATTTTTTTAAAAAAAAAAACAAAACAAAAGCAAAGCAAAGGTTTCCTAAGGAAATTTAGGAAGCTTTTGGTTTTGCCATTTCTGTTACTTGTTTTAGATTAATTTAATATAAAAGGAAAGTTGAAAGTAATTAATGACGTTTATGGACCAACACAAAAATATAAAAGGGTTGCCTTGGAACTTGGAAGGAATACAAGCCTAACAAAACCAAAGCCAAAACATATGCCAAGCAAGTTTATTTCCGTAAGTGTTATTAAGATTATCCTAAGCTTTCAGAAAAGTGAACCATTTTTCCTTAATTTTGATAATTTTTCTTTATTTCTTTACAACCAATAATTACAAAACAGTCTTCAAGGCATGAGTAGATTTTAGGAAATTGGTTAAGGTACAACGACTTTTATTATAATTTATTTATAAATTAATATGATAATTTATGTGACACTAACATAATAACATTATTAAATTTAATTTTTTTATTGGTTAATATAATAAGTATTATGTGTACGTAGGACACTTGAACTATCAAGTCAGTTTGTAAAAAACTTATGAGAAAAGTAATAACACCCGGTCCCTAATAGCAAGGATAGATTTAAACAACCATGTTAATTTATGCATTGTAATATAATTTATAGTAAAGAACGAGTAGCTTGGAATGTTTGAATTGGTTTTGTTTTTTAAATTTTCTAAGAGCTTATTTAGAATTGTGTTTGAAAAATAAAGTTTTTAAGTCAAAAAGAGCTTTTGGACAAAAACTTTATTTTTAAACTTTTGTCAAAAGTGCGTTTGAACAATTTTTAAGCTTTTTGGACCCTTAAAAGTGCTTTAAATTTTTTTACTAAACGAGTATTTTTTTCTTCAAACAAATTTTTTAAGTCCTAAAAGCATTTTTAAGACCTTCAAACGTAATCTCAAATAATCTCGAGCATTCCCAATGGAAGAGCCAAATATTACTTTTATCTAGAATAGCTCTTCAAATGTTCAAAAAACCTCCCACATTGGATGAGCCAAAAATATATGTAAAATAGATATTTGATTAGAAGAGCTAAAAAAAAAAGTTAAATGTAGCAGCACTTTTTAAGGAAGCCATTTTATTTTTTAGTATTTTTCTCTCCTGTTTTATCTTTTTCCCAAATCTTTTTTCACATTTTTTTTTTTAAAATATAGCTAATCGGATGTGAAGACACTTAAAAATAACTTAACTAAACTAGATAAAAATAAATTTTAAAGAGTTATTTTACATAAATATATGACTTTCAATTGAGAATAAAAATCTAGAGTTTCTACTTTGTAGGAACGTGATGAATGAAGGAAGGGTAAACAAGAGCTGCGCATGCTTACGTGGGGAACTGCGTCACTAAAACTATAATGTTTTTTCTTTTTTGTTTTTTTGTTTTTTTTTTTTCAATCATGTAACTGACAAAGACAAACGTGAGACTGAGAGCTACACGCCTACACTATCGTGCAAGATGGTTTAAAATAAAATATCGTGGCCCCAGGAAAAGAAAATGAATGTTTTTTTTTTTGTATAAAAAGAAAATACCAATTTTTATCTCAGAAGATTGATGTAATTTTGGGCATTAATGTATTTTTGAAAATAAACAAATATTATCAAACAGATATTTAATAATTAATGTGCATAAACCCAAGTGGTGATGGCTACATGAGGTGCAAGGGTGATTGTACGGTTAATGGTCATCAGAATGCAGTACAAATGAAAGTGGCCAGTGTCCAATTGAGTGGCATAGAGATAAAAGCCCTCAATCGTACCATCTTAACTTTTATTATTTTGGTCAAATCAATCAAGTAAGATACAAGTTACTTTTCGTCTTTATCTCCATTATTTAATTGTGGACATAATACATTTTGTACGGGTGAAACAAAACAGCACGCTCGCGTGCATGCCACACCCGTGTAAATTTTTTTTTTTGGTGATTTACCTACCACAATGGCAGTTAGCCATCCCAATAGCTACATCTGTCTTCTTTTTTTTTTTTGGTTAATTTAGACCGTTCATTTGAAATAAATGATCCGAATAAAAAGTACTTCATATTTGCATTAGATGCAATGCTTAGGATTTGCACTTAAATCTCAATCGAGATGTATATAAATAATGTATCTTTAATTCAAATCAATTATATAAACTTTTTTATTCATTCTAACTCAATGTCTACTACCCACCACTGAAATTTTTACTCACCTTTGAGCCCTCAACACCATGGTCTCAAAAACCAACCAAAACGGTGGCTTCAATAGTTTTATCGATGTGTATTTTGTTTATTATGTATTTTGTCAAGAAAATGAAAATGATTTGATGTGAATGATTATATTATTTTTTTGATGTTTCAAGCTAAGGTGTTTGCTTCATATTAAAAGGTGCAAAATACTCGATTTACATCACGACCTAATTGAAATTATTATCTATATATTATATATAATTGTAATTACGGTCTACATGAGAGTTACTTTTTTTTTTTTTTTTGGGGGAGGAATATGGAAATTTCATTGATGAAATTTTATGAGCATAAAGCTCTTACAGTACAAAGCATATAGCTCTTAAAAATCATAACCAAAAGCTATGAAGGTTACAAAGTCATAAAAATGACTTCAAGCTTTTGCTAACTCATGTACAATTACATTTAAGGAACATATCTGCTTCGTGCATACTAGATTTAGGACATGGGTAGCCCAAATACAAAACAAAAATAAAAACAACTTGAAACTAAAAATTCAACCATGAGAGTTAAGCCTCCACACCGATCTACTTCATTCTCAATTCGAAGGCTAGGACAATAATTTCATCTTGAACCCGAAGGCCAAGACAAACAAAAAAACAAAAACAAAAACCCCACAAGCAGCAGCGGAGGAGCACAACATCGTAGACATCTCTTTGGAAGACACGCATTAGCTGAAGAAGACGATCAGATCTAAGGTTGAAGAGACTAGATCTGGATTTAGATCTAGATCTAAAGCAACCTACCAGAAACGGAGACCGGTGGAACCTACAGAAAAGACACTGAGCACTGCTACCGTGAAAGGGGAGGATGGAAGATCTAGATCTAGATATTTCTTCCTCTTGAAGTTATTCTTGGTGTTATCTAGAAGAAAATAGGAAAAAATTATAGAAAGGAGATTATTTTTGGACCCCAGTTACATGGGAGTTACTCTTGCTTGACATAAAACAATGCAATTATTGGTGTCTAAACACCTAATCCACTATATATTAAGCTCATTTTTTTTTTAACAAAGCTATATGTTAAGCTCTAGTCACAGTCTAAATCAAACCTAACACAATTATTGGTGTCTCTTGCCTGATTAATTTGATTTTAGGAGAACATAACCAATATGTGTCCCACACAAATTTGGAGGTTTCGAATAGAGAATGGAGAATAATGAAAATCGCCATACAAGAAACGTATTGATCATGTGATAAATCTTTTGTTATAATCCTAATCGTTATTACGGGTTTAACCAAATTAATATTCAATAGTCATAAGATTTTTGGATCAATGGTTAGTCTTTTAAAAATTAGTATCAGAACAGACACTAGATGAGTTATGATTGGAGATTAAAACCGCCAAAAGAAAAATGATTGCCATTGAGTCCGTGTCATAGAGTTAAACGATTTATTCAAATCAATATCCATTAAAAGCTCAATGATTAACCACTTGATTTCAAAGCTAAGCTCCAAAGCACTTGATTTTAAGTGCATGTCACCGTCTCATCTCTTGGCACCTGTCGAGACAATGCTTGGATGAAGCTCAAAGACATCCCCCAAATTCTCCCAATTAATTGATTACTACCAAGCTAAAACATGAGAGTGATATATATGAGCATGTTTATTTTGCTTTGATTAAGACTTGTAGATCAAGGTGATTGAAACTTGAAACTGTCCGGCTTGGGCAGTTCAACCATTAGGCCAATTAAGTGGCCGCTCAAATCACCTCATATCTTTTTTACATTGATGTAACTTTTAAAATTATTATTGAATCAAAATTCAATAGTAATTTTAATTCAATGGTAATTTTAAGAATTATATCAATTTTTGTATTTTGTATTTTTTTTTTAACATTACTCATTGCCTTAGACCTCAAAATGTAATCGGACATGCTGTTGGGTAAGATTGTATGTAAACCGGAATAGATGGACTCCACGTCTTTAAGGTACCAATACCAAGTGAGACCCGCAACCATGTGGAATGGTCATTCTCTAACATTATTTCAGAGGCGAACGATTAAAATGTGGTCCCATAATCCTTCCGGTTTCCAAGTAACCGTGACCATTCATGTGGAATGGAACAGAAACCACTAACCACTAACCAGTGGTGTGAGCTAAGAAGATTCTTGATGGACGGCGAAACTTGCTGTTTCCTTTGAATGTACCACTTGACTTGGGCATGGCTCGTGAGAGAGATAAATATGCTTTCACAAATGCCAGCTGTCTTTTTTTTTTTTTTTGGTAAGTTAAATATATATGTATTTTGTTAAAAAAAAAAAAAATGCTTAAGCTTTGACCGTTTATTCATATTTTGACGCCTCAAAATAAAAGTCCTAGCCTTGTCCTTGTTGAAGGCAACATATACATTGGATCGAGATTTTCTCTAATTAGAAAATTTAAGATGTTTCTTGTAATTGTAAGAGATTTTTTTATAAGATCCATCAAAAGTTCGGTTATCTGAACAAGTGTTCAAGTAATAAGTGAGTACCATAAAAAAACTCTCACACGATTACACATAGAATTAGCTGCAATCCGAACACAATCGCATATACACGAACAACGACGGTGCAACTAGAATTTTTATCTTTTTTTTTTTTTTGAAGACAACACCAAAAAGAATTTAAAGAGGAGGAAAGATCTAGATCTGATGGAGCTTCCCTCCTCCCTTTTACAGTAACAATGCTCGGTGTCTTCTCAATAAACTCATTCGATTTCCTTTCTGGCTGGTTGCGTTAGATCTAGATCAAAATCCAGATCTAGTATCTTCAACCTTAGATTTCAAAGGGAGGAAAGATCTAGATCTGAGGAGGAAACTTTCCTCCTCCCTTTTACGGTAGCAATGCTCGGTGTCTTCTCAGTAAACTCCTTCGATTTCCTTTTTAGCGGGTTGCTTTAGATCTAGATCGAAATCCGGATCTAGTATCTTCAACCTTAGATTTTATCGTCTTCTTCGGCCGAAGGAATATCTAAAATGCCTTGCTCTTTCGCTGCTGCTTGTGGAGCTTTTGTTTTTTGTTTTATATTTTTTTGTTTGTCCTGCCTTCGGGTTGATGGCCTTTCGGTTGAGGAAGTAGTAGATTGATGTGCGGGGTTTAACTCTTACGGAAGGATTTTTTTTTTTTTTTTGTATTTGTATTTGGGCTATTCATGTCCTATATATATAGTCTGCGCAAAGTAGATTTGTTCTTTTAAATGTAATTGTACATGGATTAGCGGAAGCTTGAAGTCATTTTTATGACTTTGTAACCTTCATAATTTTTTGCTATATTTTTTCAGAGCTGTATGCTCAGTGATAGTGATGTAAGAGCTTTATATTCGTAAAATTTTATCAATAAAATTCTATATTTGGAAAAAAAAAAAAAAAACAACAACAAACAACAAACAACGACCGCGCTTCAACGTAATAATCTCCATTGTCCACACGTCGTTACCTAACACAAATGGTTACAAATGGTAGGTGTGCTATCAGCGTCTTGATCTTTTAGAACAAGTGGGTAATCAGCCAATCTCTAGCATAAGAACAATTAAAAAAATTGTCTAAAAATCTATTGCCAAAAATCAGAAAAATACAGTGAGAGTTCGCAATCATTGCTTCACGATCTGCTCATTTGTTAATTCTTTTTTTGGAGGATATTTTCTTTTTGTTTATAATTTTCCAGTCCAAGTGGGCAGGCAGGCAGTCCACTTGACGGCAATATTGAGCCCAAAAAAGAAGGCTGCCACAGGCTAAAGCAGCAGTAAAGGTGAAGCAACTTCCTCAAATAGGCAACCACAAATCACGAGAAGGACATAAACTCAAATGTTAATCAAAGGAAAAAAAAAAAAAAACATAACTTTTTTCTCATTAATCATGACTTTATGTGGTTAATGATAACATCTTTACTGTTTCTGTTGTAAGACAGATAAATTTGCTGCCTTATAACAAACATCAATGACTACGACAAGAACAAGCACGTTGAGAAACAATGACAATTTCGTCTAATTTTAACGCGCAAATTTCGTATTGAATTCATGTTAACTTTAATCGGACCCAATTAATTAAACGAAAATTAGATCTTTTAATTCTAACCCACTAAATTTTTATTGAGATCGTGTCGAATTTACATATTGTGTCAAAAATTATCAGCCATTTTAATAGGATGATATTTACAACTTTCTTTAAAGGAATTTACCACTTTAATATTAAAAATGTGTGCTACACTAGGGTGAAGAGGTTGAGCTAAAAACAAGCACCACGAAGGTGTGAAATTGGGCCCCAATTTTGGAATATTACTTTAATGATGAAACCAAGTGATCATGATGAAAGGAGGCATCGTACAATGAGGCCATTTTCATTATTAATTGATACAAAGCTTTACAAAGTGTCACAGTCGTCGGACCCTTGTCTGAGTTGGATCTTCCATATGGTATGGGAGGATTATTGCTTATCCCTTCATCCTGGCTTGTAGAATGGTAACCAACAGAGGCCATTGGCCAACAGCTAAAACATTCTCCAATGGTTGCACAAAGGTTGGTCGGCTGCAGATTGGCAACTTAATCCGTTGGTTGTTTTAATGCGCAACAACTTTATAGCAATTCAATATATGTTGCTTCTTTGTTAGCACGACGACTTTTGTGTTACTTGTTAAGTATAAATCTTCAACCAATCTAGTCAACCCTAGGAAGAAGACCTAAAGGAAAAGGATCGCCTGGCACAGTTAAGCAAAGCTACTCTCTAAGCCAATCTATCTGATCCCTTTTATACCAAGTACTAAAGCATGTAAATAGAAGTAATTTGAAGAGGATTTGTTCAGGATGTTAGCTGTAAATTACATAAACAGTTGGAATTTAAGTATGCTCTAATACTATATCATATTATTATATTTTAAAATTTTAAATTGAGAAAAAAATAAAATAAAATAATTTAATTAATATTTTTGAAAAAAAAAAAAAAAAGGGTTTGAAAAGTGAATGTGCATATACCAACCCACCAAGTTGAGATAATTAAATACATTAAAGAAGCACTAAAATGGACCACATTTATGCGTTATTACCCCAACCATAACACCAACCCACCAGGTTGAGTTTCTTCAACCCATTATGGAGATTTGTTTCCAATCCATCGATCGACTCAGCCGAACCAGGTCCAGCCTTTCCTTCTTTATGTAGCTAAACCCATTCCCATTATATATATTATTTTCAAATTATAATTTTTTTAAAAACATATTTCCTCATAAAATATTTTTTTGTCATATTTTTTTATCATTTAATTTAAAACCATAACACACTCGAACTAATGAACTTCGCTTCATGAGTCGTAGTTCTTATTTGAAACTAGTAACTTTTAAAATTACCATTTATTAAGAGACTGTGTCACATGACAAGACTAATAACTTTTAAAATTATCATTTATTAGGAAACTGCGTATGACATGTGTTTAAGTATTCACTATTTTTTTTTTTTTTTTTTTTTTTTTTAAGAAAAAAGCACTTTAAAAATGTCATCGGCATATTATTTTTTATAGATTGCGTACAAAATTTTTATTCTAGGAATTAGTTCGACCAAATTAAGTCGCGAGGTATATATATATATGTCGAAGACCTTTCAATCGTTGGGACCAAAAACCAAAAATTAAAAAACAAGGAAATTAAGTTAATATAAACAGCAACAAAATTCACAGATAAAAAGCAGAAAACAAAACACCCAACATGTTGATATATCACATCTTGCCCTGGCGGTCCAAACGTATGACGCCCTCATCATCTATGCGACCCGGATCGTTGAAAGTCTGGCCGGACACCTGGTCAGCCTCTTTCAGCTTCGCAGCTATATATCCCGGCCGGGTCTCTTCCACATCCACCCCAACCTTCGCCGCACTACTCCCCCTGATTATTAATTATTAATTAAGCCTCATCTTGATTAATTAATTAATTAATTTATATCTTAATCGATCTTAATACCTATCAGCATCATCCTTGTACTCCTCGCCACCTCGCACCTTCAACTCTTCCACCGTCCGCCGAGCTTCCTCCTCCGCTTCGCTCAACTTTTCCTGCATATTATTTTTCTCTCATGAAATTTAAACTAGTATATACAGTTCAAAACATATTTAATTGAATTGAAGAAAAAATACTCCAATATTTCTGATGAATTTATATATATACCTTGGTTGTCTCTTTGGTTTCTTCCGTCTTCTGCATGGCTTCCTCTTTCTTTCCAGACAAGAAACCCGTGGCTCTTCGAGCAGCATCAGCAGCCGACTCTTTCAGCCCCCCAAGCTAGTATCCTTCCCCTCTTTTGCTTTCTCAGCACTGTAATCCTTTGTCTCATTTGCCTTCTCCCCCGCACACTCCTTGTACTCCCCCGCCTTTCCCAATGCCGAGTCTTTCGTCTCCTTTGCCTTCTCCGCTGCATACTTCTTGTACTCTTCCGCCTTTTCCTTCGTCGTCTCCTTCGCCTCCCTCGCCTTCTCCGCCGCACTGTCTTTATTCTCCCCTGCTTTCTCGGCGGCATTCTCTGCGCTTTCCCTTGTCGTCTCCGCAGTTTCCTCGCTCTTCCCAACAACAGTTTCCTTCGCATGCTCGTACGTTTCATGAACTGCCTTCAGCACAGACCCAATAACACCGGGCCTCTCTTCTTGCTGCTGAGACTCCTCCCTCTCTCTGTTAATCTCTTCGAGATCCGACGCCGCAAGCTTCGCGGCGGCCTCGGCTCTCTTTTCCTTGAATTCCCTCGCAGACGCCATTGATGGCTTTTCACACGCTCAAAACTTTCTCTAAAATATATATATATATATAAAATCAGATTTTTCAAACGCTTTGTCTTGCTCCACCACTCTGTGAAGGTACTATACAGCTTATTGCATTTGCATATATATAATTCCTCACAAAGTAATGAGTTAATTGCTTTAGAAATGACACGCATTGCCTGAGATCGTCGGAGATAGCCCCGTGGCTTCGGCTTCTACTACTTGGACGCGTGGAGGCGTCTTACATTTGCTGAGGACTGACACGTTGTCTTGCATGCGCATGTTAGAGTAACTCTAGAAGGGTCCTTTGAGATGGTTATCTTCCACGTGTCCCATACACGTGGCGTAATGGGCTTACCTACGATCCCCATTTTGACCCGGGTCATGGATGTACTCTGACGTGAATTCCAGTATCTAGAGAATTTTAAGATACGGCCCACCAGCATCTAAAGTTTTCATCTTAGTGGTAAGAAAATGGGCCGGAGACGAGAAATATTCTTGCTTCATTGCTTGAAATTCTATATGAAAGAGAGATTACTATTATTCTTGTACTATATTAAATTATTATTTATTTAAAAGTTTTAATAATACTAAATGTTCGTATAGATTTTGACCGTAATACCGTATGTCTCTTTAATTTTCTCTCGGATACCTCACACCGCTCTTCTTGCACAAATTTAATTTTCTTATGTATTTCCACATGCAGCACCAATTACCAAATACGTTTAGTGACGCCTCCGTTCACGCCTTAACAAGCATTGCCGTTTGTATGAGTTTGGATTGTTTTCCACACAGACAACAAACGCTTACATGCCAAAGAAGCCTAAATAAATTTTATTGGACACAATCCAATCCAGTTGAAATTAAGGTGACACGTAGAAGGGTTGTACAAGAAAGGAATGACCTTGGATTTGAGGGAATAAGGTTCAATACACATCATTTGAGACAAGAAGGAAGATTATCAAGTCCACCATGCCCGTAATTTCACACTATTGCAAATGATGGTGGTGAATAAATTGGAAATTTACAATACAGATGAATAAGATTATTATTATTATTATTATTTAGCTTCAAGGTAAGAGTTGCCTACCCCTCTGTGGTTATGATAATTAGAAATTCTAAACAAATTAGTGTTATGGTCACAACAAATCGACATCATTATGGACCCTAACATTCATTCTTCTGAGCCACACAGAGTGAAGCACCATGTGAAACACATCAAATCGCTTGGGTGGATACTGAACCTCAAAGTGCCTCCTCACCTGCACTACCCTCCTCTGCATTCTTATATACTGCCTTGGAGAAATATCCATTAGTATCTTCTTCAAGTTTGGAATATCCTTCACCGGAACCTCAACGGAGAATGACTTCCAGTTCAACACATCACTGAATGGTGGAACATAGTGGTCGGAAATCAGCACCGGAACACACCCGGCATAAATGGCCTCCACAACTCTTGGGCTTGCAACCTCGTACCCACTTGGGCAAATGCAGTACTTGCTCTTTCTCATCATGTCATAGTAGGATACGCCTTTTGGGAGGTATCTATGCACCCTTAAATCCTCATCTTTGTTCTCCCAGTGCTCAAGAAGCACGGGTCTAACAGGACCGTGGAGCCCTCCGGCAAAGAAAGCCAAGACCGGACGATGGGACGCAGACGGCCCGCCAAGAAATCCGTGTATCGAACCCGTTCGGAGATTGATCTCTGGAAACGACACATCCTTGGCGGGGTTGAATCCCTCAGATGTGTTAGCATTGCACAGAACTCTAATGGAGTTTTTGTATAGGTGAAGAGTGGAACGGGAAGCTTCTGGCCCCTGAAACAAAAGAATAAATTGCATATGAGAGAATGTTAAATTACCAGTTATCCAAAAAATTTAAGCTTATAAAAAGAGGTAAATTTAATTCCTTAATCAATAATCTCACGTCAAGGGATGATTTGATCAAGTTAAAGTTCAATCTCAGAACCTCTGGATCTTATATATATTAAATCACCCGTTTTCTTAAAAACTTGAATTGATAAAAAGAGATAAATTTAATTACTTAATCAATACTTTTAATATAAAACGAATAGGCAGAGCAATGTACTCACCCAATCGTGGCAAGAAAGCATGAAATGATCTGCTCCTAGGCTTCGATTCCAATAGGGGTACTTTTTTGAAATGATATTGACATAATCTATGACAGTCCTTTTAATCGGACCAAAATCATGGGAGTCACGAACGTAGACAAATCGGACCAGCATTGCCACACTGAAGGGAAGGAAGAAAACATGTGCTTTCTCAGGATCCCTGGTTCTGAACTGGTTGTTCATCTCAATCCCATATATGAAATTCCCTTCTGTAGAGTAAATGCTCTTGCAGGGACCATTATGAAACACTGGGGGCTCCCCTTCTCCATAGACAAAGATCTTGAACTGCTTTTCCATTTCCAAGTAGCTCCTGTTGCAGACAGACAAACAATTGCTACCCCATTAGTAAGCAGAACAAGACAAGATTGAGGAAAATTTTGATAAACCTCGATTGCCGTACCTGTGAAAGGCATTGGCATCCCTATACATCGGACCACTGGGGACAAAGTCAGGATCTTGAGTTCGGTTCCCCTGTTTTGCTTCTTTTATTGCAGCTCGAGCTCTTCTGAGACCAGCTTCAATTCTATCAAGGTTGGTGTGATCTCTTCTGGCTTTCAAGAGTGGGACATGATCAGATTCATTCATGGGAGGAACAATATTATTGCTGGATCCACTCATGGGAGTATAATCCATATCTTCCTTAGTACCATTCTGTTTAACTAATTCTTGGTTAAAAACTCACTAAAATATGGATTCAATGAAAATTTTTTGATATAATAATCATTAATGTCTATAAAACTCATAAATGTGTAATCACAAAGTTCTCTCAATTTTGGAGGAAATTATTCATGTCGGTTTAATTAATTAAATTGGACCCAATTAAAAAAATAAAAATAAAAATTGTTCCATCTACAAATTACTTAAATTGATGAGGCCAAAAGTTAAAGGACAGATCACTAAAAGGTCTCTCCTTCCATTTACTACTTCGGGGGTGCAAAACCAATATGCCACGTCATGGAGGAATACACATCTTTTAGTATAAACAAAGTGCTTTTCTTTAAAAATAGAAAACTAAAATCACAATAAGTTTTCCCAATAGAAATTCAAAGGAGGAAAAAAAAAAAAAAAAAATAATGATCTCAAGCTAATTTGCAGTAGATGACATGGAAAATGACATATAACAAAGCCAATATTAAAATAGGTGGTGGAAGATGAAAATCATAGAGTTTCAGCTGATAATCCTTGTCAGTATAATCTTGAGAAAAGAATGGAATTGAGAAAAGGGGCAAAAAGAAAAGCTGAAAAGAGAAAGAGTTGTAGCTAGCTGCTTACAGTCTGTGTTTGTAGAGGTTCCATGGCGTGTGGAGGAGTAGAAGATCGGTTCACGACAGAATCATCGGCGATAGCTTCTTCCATGTTGTGAACCTCAACCACCACCAAATCCAAACGATTTTCGCTCTCTTTTACTGACGAAACAGGAAACTTTACAGAAGAAGAAGAAGAAGAAGAAGAAGAAGAAGAGGCAGGGAGACCAGAGCTCAATAGCCAGGGGTACCAGTTGGACGACAAAGGACCCAAAACAGAAACAAACCCAGTTACCACAATCAATGAAACCATAAACAACAGAACTTTGACAGAAGCTGACGATGATGTCGTCCAGCACTTTTTGTTACAACTTCCACCCATATCTCTCTCTGATATGATCTCCTAATTAAATTAATTCCCTCCTCCTCTCAAGTTTTTCTATCTAAAAAATCTGCGTAATATTCCACAAGCTACAAAAACTTTCTTTCCTCATTGAGGAAGGAGATATACGAGTTGGGGTTGAAGAGGGTGAACATTTGGTAATAAATGGTTACACCCCCACGCCAAGCGTCCTCTTGTATTGGCCTCTGTTTCCGAGTTTATCATGCAATTTCTTGTATTCCCACTTCTCTCACCGATTCCTTTCAATGTGCCCTTGGATTCCATCCGAATTAGATTATAGTATATATATTTACACTTCCATCCCAATGTACAGACGCACTTTTAGGCCTCTTGCCTCTGAAAATTGTGGATTGAATTTGGAATAATAACTATTTAATTTTGATGAATTGGTAATTATAAAAACTATATTACTTTTAGGGAATAAAAGGAGAATAGAAGCCCTACTTCTAGCATTACTCGTAGTGGTTAAGCATTTTCTTTGGTTACATTAATTAGTGTTTATGATATCTGCATTCTAGGGGTGGCCAATTTTAATAGAAGCCCTACTCATGTACTTAGTTGTGGTTAAACATTTTCTTTTTTCTTACCCCTTTAATTAGACCCGTTAAATGTCTCCCAATTTCTATGGTTACTTTAATTAGTGTTAATGATATCTACATTCTAGGGGTGGCCAATTTTTTATACTAAGTACGAATCGTGCATGAATTCAACACTGAATTAGTATATTATGGTCGAAGAGTTTAACCTGTTTAAATAGGTCGGGTTATGATTGATCTATATAGTTTTATATCTATTATTCGACACAATTCATGCCCGATAGGGCCGGCACAAAACATTTAGGGCTAGCAATTTTTTACACTGCTTCATAAACTATTTGTTTTTTTTAATAGGATTTATGACTTCAATCGGACTCCTCAACTTTACTTGTTAATCATAAGCCCTATTAAAAAAAAAAAAAAAAAACTAATTGCAAGATTTCCACCCAATTTGAGTTTCCTACTTCCAATCCGACTCTAGTCGAAAATCTAAAATGATATCCGACATACAACCCACTTTTATCTAAAGCGGACGGACCGACGCGGGTTAGAAGTTGAGTGGACGGGTTTTTGCCGACCCCTATTTAATGGTCCTGCTGTTAATTAATGAGATGAAATGACCAAATTATTTGGCCATTTCGTTTTGAAAGAGAGTCCCAAATTCCTAAACGTTGTGCTTGTAATTTTTCTGCAACTGGTTCTTGTTCTTATTCATTGGCAGCCACATGAAACTTGCTTAAATTATGAGATAATAGCTGAGAGGTGGAGAACATATATAAGGATAATATACTCAAGCATGGACCTCCGAATTGAGGGTCATATTCGTCCTTATTGTCAATATTGATGGCTCCAATGGCTTCTTCTGTATGTCCACCTCTCAATTACTTCAGTGACGGGTGACAGAAGACACAAGTCAAGCCCTTCAATTCCCATATTTCCCTCTTATTTTGTGATTTTTTCTTGCTCTTTTTTTTTTTTTTTCATAAACGATTGATTTTTATTTTTTTTTTAAAAAAAAGAGGAATCCTATATATCAAACTAATATTTTATTTTTATGACATGACGTGATAGAATATAGTAGTCTTTGGATCAGCTATTAATATTACATACTACACTTTTATTTTACTAACTGAATAGGCAGTGCTCCTTCAACCATTGTTAAAAAAAAAATTAACCAGAAAAAAAATTCACAGACTGATAGGCACTAAAGATGAGGGTGGGATAGATGTGCAATATTTAGCATTTCTCAATTCTCACTGTACTGGTGTGATAGGGTCTAGTAGTCATTAGATAAGCTTTTTTTAAAAAAAAGTCACTAAACCTTGCCACATTAGAATAGTAAGATATTTATATGGTATTGGGATATAACATATAACCTTTATTATAAGGTTTTTGTGATTGATAGGCAACATTATGTTTACTGTCCTATTAATTTATAAATAAAAAATCATAATAAAAACTGAAATATATCGAATTTTTTTATTTATTTAATAATACAGAGAGAGTGATGGGAGAATAGCAATAAAAACACGCTAAAAATGTCACCATCCTATATTTAGGACATCTTTTATGATCGGTGACATCACATGCAAAATAGAAAATCCAAAACAGTCACCACAACGGGTAACTTCGACTGGGGGGGTTGTCTTCTAGTTCTAGACTACTCCACAACTGCACGTGGTTCATTACACCCTGCGGTTCTGTTCCTGTGATGTGGCTTGATGGTACTACTACTACCCATGCATCATGCATGTATGTGGATGTGGTTCATAGAGTTTTTGAGTTCTATCTATATACATCACCCGCATCCCAATTGCTATATAGACTCTGTTTTAGTCCCCTAATTTTGTAGACTAAACTTGTATTTTTTGTTTAGTAAAAAAAATCATAAAACTTTCATATTTAAAGTGCATTTGAAAAAAATAATAATAATGTAAAACATACACGGGCAAATGGGTAGGAACGGAGCCAGCTTTTAATTTGGAGGGTACTCAGGGCCAAAAAGTTTTTGGGAGGAACCAATTGGCAAAAAAATACCTTAAATTATTATTATTTTTACCTTCAATTTTTTTTTTTTTTTGGCCTTAAAAATTTGTTTTTCTTGTAATTTGGGGGGACCAAGGCCACTGCCGATCCCCCCTAAATCCGTCTTTGCAAATAGATGCGTTCAAAATCACGATTTAACCCACTTAGGGTTTGTTTGAAATTACGTTTGACAGGCTTAAAAGTACTTTTAATATTCAAAAAGTCTGTTTGAAGAAAAAAAAATACTCATTTGATAAAAAAAAAAAAAAATTAAAAGTGTTTTTAAGGGTCTAAAAAGCTTAAAAATTGCCAAAAAAAAACATTTTTTGACTTAAAAACTTTATTTCTCAAACACAATCTCAAACAGACTCTTAATGCAATTTTATGAATAATTGGTGCAATAGCATCAAGTTTTTTTTTTTTTTTTTAATTAATGATTCATGGCAAGCAAGATTTGAACTCCTAGAAGGAAGAAAACCATGTACGATGAGGGGCTTTCACAGAGCAACTACCCATGGATTTTATTAGTTATATACAGTAAATGAAACTGAGCAATAGCCAAGAGGTTTATAAATTGCATTGCTTTCTGTCTTTGCCAAGTGCCAACCTAGCTTGCAGGCTTGCAGCTTGAGTTCATCGTGTGCTTGGAAATTTCTGAAATATGGAGTCAGTGGTCCAAATACATAATACTAAGAAGAGGTAAGAAACAGAATCAGAAGGAAAGGAAATACCAATATAAATGGTCTGATTCTAGCATCCAAAATGGAAATGGTAACACATTATTACCTTTCCTTACATTAATTTTCTCTTTTCAACTAATGACATGTTTTATGCTTGAGGATAATTTATTGGCAAGATCCAAATGCCAAATATTCGATTGAGGAGTGCCCAAAACAATGGTGGCGAAACCACTAATCTTGGTGCCATGACTTCTAATTAAGTTTCTTAATTAATTTTAGTGCAATCCACCCAACTTTAACAATTAAGACTGTCTTCAAGGGGTAGCTCAATTAGCTGTAGATCACGCCTCATGAAACAGATTTCACTAGTTCGAATCTCCCTCCCTTTTTGTGGACATATAAAAAAAAAAAAAAAAAACAAAAACAATCAATACTCCTTCTTGCTACTGTCGCAACTGCCTTTTGAAGCAGCTCATTTAATTTCTTGGCCGATGGGCCAATAAGCAATTAGATCAAGTTATTTATGTGACCTATTTTAAATTATTAGCTATTTGTATCAATTGTACTAGGAAGCTTGTTGAGATCCCTACCCCCTCAATGTGTATTTTACATCTATTTAGTTAATGAAAATTTGATGCTACCCTTTTAAAAATGAATTAACTTTTTTCCCAACATAAAATTAAATGAACTGGAACACCCTTCTTCTGTCCCATTTATTTTAATGTTTTTTAAGCTTTGGAGCTGAATTGGAGGGCACGATTTTTCAGGGTTGCAATTGATGATGATCAACGGATCGACTGGGCAGAGGCTGAGAGTCTCGATGATATCAAGTACCACACTTAAACGCACCGGCACCGGCACCGATGACGGGTTTAAATATTACCACCTCAATTTTTTATTCTCAAACCCCAATTAAAAAAAAAAAGGAAAGAGGAAAAAAACAATCATAAAGGCATGCAGACTTCGGTCTGGTTGACGTTTTTCTACCTAGTTCTCTGTGAGGTCAACAACAGAAATGGTAAAATCATTTATTGCACCGACATTGTTCATTAGATGCATGGAGTTTAATCCGACCATATTCTCCTCTAAATTTGACGGAAGAAATTTTTTCAGTTTAGATTATTAAACTAATAAATTATGTGTTTTCATGTTCATTTTTAATAAGATTAGAACATCATAATATTAATATATGAGCAGAGTAGTTTTATTTAGTAGATTCATATACAATATATAATTGAGTACATACCAATTATACAGAAAAAGAGTATTAAATAGCATTCTCCGTATATAAATTAAGTGATTAAGTCCTAAGATTTTTGAATGGCTAGTAATATAACTATTCCACCTAGAAGTAATAATCTATAAAACAATTTTGTCAAAGTTAGGGTGATAATAGGCTTAACAAATCATTAAAGTTTGTCAAAGTTAAAAAAAAAATAATAATATTATTTAGAGCATGTTTGGAAATGGGAAATGCTAGGTGCCTTTCCTGGTGTTCTCCTAGTCCTAAGTAGATATTATTTTCTAAAAACCGGATAAGATAAATAATGGCTACTTTCTTATTTTATTTTATTTTATTTTATTTTATTTTATAAAATAATATCAACTTAAGACCATAAGAGCACCTAGCATTTTCCGTTTGAAATTGCATTGAGAAATATAGTTTTTAAAGTTAACAAAATAAAAATAAAAAACTTTATTTTTAAGTTTTTTCCAAAAAATGAGTTTTTTTTTTACATTTTTTTAGAATAAAAAAAAGTTAAAGAAATACTTTTAAAGGTTTTTTTTTTTTTTTTTTTTTTTACAAAACATTAAAATCTCAAACGCAATACCAAATAGACTCTAAGTAAACTCATGTGCAGTTGCCCACGTTATCCAGTTATATGGTAATTATATAAAAATCTACTAGGTTATTAACTCATTTTCAACAACCAACGGAAAAAAAATAATAAAAATAAAAATTGTGAATGCATATACAATCTGCTTAGTAATATGATGTCAAACCTTTTGCAACTAATTAAAAAAGTTGAGAGTTGGACCTCATCTTAATTAATTAAGAAGGGTCTCCGGGCATTAATTAATGGAATTAGCATATATAGAATATAACATTAATTAATTAAAAAACAAGATTAATTAACAAAGGCAAATGAAAGTGACATGAACATTACGAGCAAGTAATCGAGGTGCATGGTATATAAATATAGGAAAGTGTATGTCTCCGTTGCGTAGACGCGCGGTGATCATGGGCATGGCTGTTACTGAATTAATCCTATATTTAATCAAAGTAATCAAAGACACTAATACAATCACATTCCATAATGTTTCATTTTTTGTCTTTTTTCCTTTAGATAATTTCATATAGTTGGACTTATCCAAATAAGTTAAGGAATTTCTTTAGCCTGATTAGCAATAGATCATGTTATTGTTAACCTCCCTAATTAAACATTAATTCTGATATGGATAAAGTTTTCCTCCATATGTAAATGCTAGATGATACCACATTTATAGCTTATTATGAAGATGTGGCAGCCAAAACTAACCCATGTATCACAAAAAAATAATTCAAAAGTATTGTATGTACAATCCACTTTTGGATTAACAATTAATTGTTAAAAAAATATTCAAAGGTGGATTGGCACGCTACAAAAATTCAATTTTTTAGGTAATGGACCGTTAGTGACGTGTCATTGGTAACGTGTCGTGCGCATGAGATAATTGTAGAATAAAAATATATTTCTAGCTTTACTTATCAATTTTAATAGATGGATTTGGAAGAATCATTAGTAATTTTAATATATATTTTGGATAAAATAAATTTCACTAACAAAATTTGGAGGAAAGATAGTTGTAGGATAAAAATGTGTTTCTAATATTACTTATCAATTTAATAGTTTGCATTTGAAGAACCGTAAGTCTATTATTGAATTATAAATATTTTTTAACTATAATCATTTATTTACTTTTATCTCATTAATAATTAAGAGAGGTATTAATATTCTTTATCTCAATCGGTTCTTTTATCTCATTCCAGATGGACATTAATCAAATGGATTATGGGTTAATTTTATCCAATAATCATTCTGAAAGATATCTCATTTTATATGGATTACAATAATCAGTAACTTGTTTTAGATTAACTATAATTCCCTAATCTTAATCCAATTCAATTACTTCAACTCTTCTATAAATAATTCATGATCATGCAATATTCTATTTTCATCTTCTTTTTCGTGATCCCATTATTATTTGATCATCTGTAATCATGGCGTCCTCTTCCATTTTCTTATTAATCTCTGCTTTCTTTTTATTCACTTTGCCTTTATTTGCCCTTAATGTTTCACATGATGCAAGAGCAATTACCATTGATGGAGAAAGGAGAATTCTACTCTCTGGTTCAATTCATTATCCCCGCAGTACTACTGGAGTATGTTTTCTTTTTTTAATTAATTAATGTATTATTTTTCATAATATTGTTTGCTTTTACTTGTATTAAAATACGTACTATATTTTAATTATTTTATAACTACGGACTTTTATTTTCCATTTCTTTTTCTAATATTTATTTATATTTTGCTTATAGATGTGGCCATCCTTGATTAAAAAAGCAAAAGAGGGTGGTTTAAACACAATTGATACTTACGTTTTTTGGAGTGCCCATGAAGCTCAACGTCGTCAGGTTTTTCTCTTTTTTCTTTTTTCCTTAAATTTTAATTTCCAATTATTTGGTTTTATAAATAGAAATCATGGTATATAACTATATATTAATTGACATTTTTATTTTCTATTTTTTAGTATGACTTTTCAGGAAATCGTGACCTTGTAAGATTTCTCAAAACCATACAAGATGAAGGGCTTTATGCAGTTCTTAGGATTGGGCCATATGCGTGTGCAGAATGGAATTACGGGTAATTAATCATATTAACTTTAATTAAATGTGTCCTTTTTTTTTAACCTTTAATTATTATTATTTTTTCTTACTATTATATATATATATATATATATATAATTCTTGCCAGAGGGTTTCCAGTGTGGTTGCACAACATTCCAGGCATCAAGTTCAGGACAAAAAATGATGTGTTTATGGTAATTAATTTTAAATTTTGAAGCTTATAATTAAATTAAATTCTCTAATCATTAGAATAATTTAATTATCCGTCTCAAATTAATATATTAGAACGAGATGTCAAATTTTACGACGGTGATTGTGGACATGATGAAACATGAGAAACTCTTTGCTTCACAAGGCGGGCCTATTATTATTTCTCAGGTTTGTGATCAGTTATAATTAAGTATTTTTTTTTCTTAATTTTTTATTTTACCTATTTTAATTAATTTTTTCTTATTTTCTTGGGATGATCGATCAAAAGATTGAAAATGAGTACGGGAATGTTATTGAGTCGTATGGAAATGATGGAAAAGAATACATTCAATGGTGTGCTAATTTGGCTCAATCTTACCAAACTGGTGTTCCCTGGATTATGTGTCAACAACCGGATGCTCCATCCCCAATGGTATATAATATTGCCCCACTCCCCCCACAAACCCTTTTTTTTAAAAAAAATATATGATTATTATTTTTAATTTATTAATTTTGCTTACATTTTTTTTTGTTGGGTACAGATTAATACTTGCAATGGATGGTATTGTGATCAATTCACCCCTAACAATCCCAATAGTCCTAAAATGTGGACTGAGAATTGGACTGGCTGGTATATATGGGTTTTTTTAATTTTTTTTAATTTTTTTTTTTTTAAAAAAAAACCCTTTTCCAATATAGTTTACTTTATATATTGGATATTTAATAAAATTATATGAACTTAATTAGGCATAGGGCTTGGGGTCTTCAAGATCCACACAGAACCGCTGAAGACATGGCTTATGCTGTTGCTCGGTTTTTTCAATATGGTGGAACTTTTCAGAACTATTACATGGTATGCACTTTTTACTAATATGAGTCAGTAGGGTTTGTCTCAATTTTCATTTTAACGGATCTAGTTTCAACTTAAACTGTATCCAAGCGGAATCCATTTGGTCCGATACAAGTTTAAGTATTTAGTTTACTAATAATTTCATACTAATGTGGTTTTTCCATTTTCCTAGTACCATGCTGGTACTAATTTTGGCCGCTCAGCAGGGGGTCCGTACATTACCACATCATATGATTTCGATACACCATTAGATGAATATGGTAAGAAAAAAAAAACCTCCCTTTTTCTTTTTGGATAAAACTCTTATTTTGAAGGTTATTTTTTTTTTTAAAAAAAAAAAAAAATTATTATTATTATTATTATTTGTTTAACCTTATAATTAATGACATGTTTAGGTAATTTGAACCAACCAAAGTGGGGACATCTAAAGCAACTTCATTTGCTTCTAAAATCGATGGAGAAGGTTCTAACTCATGGTTCTGTGAGAAGTATTGAATATGGGAATAATACCACAGTGAGTTTTTTATTTTTTATTTACTTTCTTTTTTCTAATATATTTTAGAAAATTAACAATAATGCTGAATATATTTGTACAGGCCACAATTTACAGTTATGATGGAAAATCAAGCTGTTTCTTTGGAAATGGAAATGCAGAAGACGATGCAACAATCAACTTCGAGAACACCATCTACACTGTACCAGCTTGGTCTGTCTCCATCCTTCCTGATTGCTTTACTGAAGTCTACAACACTGCTAAGGTGATTGATTCTGCAACTATGGTGCCCTTTTATTTTTTATTTTTTGCAGAATAAAAATCTTTCATTTTTTACAATTTGTTCATTATTTTGTTCAACTTTTTTGCAGGTTAACAGTCAAACATCAGTAATGGTGAAGAAGGAAAATGCAGCAGATGATTTTGAAGAACCTTACGCGTTGAAATGGCAATGGAGAGATGAGGGCATTGAGCACAGCGATAAAAATGGCTTTGTTAAAGATAGTCTAATGACAGTTGAACAACTCTTAGAGCAAAAGTCTGTCACAAACGATACCAGTGATTACCTTTGGTATATCACCAGGTAATTAATTGTATATGGTTTTTTTTTATTCTTTTTTTTAAGTTAATTAATTATTTTTTAAACTTGTTTTAATGTATTTGTGTTTAATTAGTTTCAATGTCAAGAATACTGACCCAATTTTGGGCAAAGATACGACTCTTCAAGTGAATACTAATGGACATATAATTCATGCATTCGTCAATGGAAGACATGTTGGTAGTTTTCATTTAAATTTCTCTAATTCATGATTTTGATCAATTGGTTTTTGTTAACCTTTTCTTTCATCCAACTTAATTCGCTAATTTTGTATATTTCAGGATCCCAATATGCTCAATATGGAAAATTCAACTTCACTTTTGAGAGTAAAATCAAATTGAACGTTGGGAGGAATGAAATAGTTTTGCTTAGTGTCACTGTTGGATTGGCCGTAAGTGTGAATTATTTCATGCAACTTATAATATTAATAATTAACAATCTTCTCTTTTCATAAAGCTAACTTTTTTTTTTTTTTTTATTATTCAATTTTGGTAGAATTATGGTCCAAACTTTGATTTGGTGCAAACTGGTATTTCTGGTCCGGTTAATGTGGTCGGGAGAGAGAGACTTGATGACCTAACCCAAAAATTGGGTGACGAGAAGTTCATCATTCAAGAAGTAACCAAGGAATTGGCTTTCAACAAATGGACGTACAAGGTTGGATTGCGCGGTGAACGACAACAACTCCATGATCCTCTCCACTCACATCGTTGGAGGTGGTTTGGAGATAATCTTCCAACAAACAAGATGTTTGTTTGGTACAAGGTACTTAATCATTCGTTAATATTGCTTGCGTCTTGACACAAACCAAATCCGACATTTATTAACGTAGTCTAACATGTTTCTCTGGTTTTAGACAAGCTTCAAGGCGCCGACAGGGAGTGATCCAGTTGTGGTGGATTTGATGGGTTTGGGTAAGGGACATGCATGGGTGAATGGCCACAGCATTGGGAGGTATTGGTTGAGTTATCTTTCAAGTGAAGATGGGTGTTCTCCAACGTGTGACTATCGTGGAACATACTCTGGTGACAACAAATGCAAGACTAATTGTGGGAAGCCTTCTCAACGATGGTAATTAATCAATTTTCTAAATCATTTTCTGCTTTTGTTTATGCTTGTGCTTCAAAATTTTCTTAAATTTCGGAAAATTTCAGGTACCATGTGCCTCGAGATTTTCTCAACGGTGATGACAACACCTTGGTTGTGTTTGAGGAGTTTGGAGGAAACCCTTGGAATGTTAAGTTTCAGACAGCCACTGTCGGTTCAGCTTGTGCAAATGCTCATGAAGGAAGCACCTTGGAATTGGCATGCCAAGGAGGAACTGTTTTCTCCCGAATCAGATTTGCTAGCTTTGGTTCACCCAAAGGTGCTTGTGGGTCTTTTGGTGCAGGCCAGTGTGAGTCTCCTAGTGCTTTGTCCACCATTCAAAAGGTAATCTCTTTATTCTTTCAACCAATTTTCTCTTTTTGATTGCCAATGCTCTTTGGATTGATTGCTTTTTTTTTTTCTTCCATAAATTACAGGCGTGTATCGGCAAAGAAAGGTGTTCCATTGATGTCTCGGAAAGCTACCTTGGACCTACTGGTTGCAAAGAGACTAATAGGCTGGCTGTTGAAATTATCTGTTAGGAAAATTAGTTTATGTTTAGGTTACTATTATTTTTTTTTTTTTTTCTGTAGTTTATGTTTAGGTTATTTGGTTTTAATTTCTTCTTTAGAGAGTTTCTTCTGAATAAGAGATGTCAATTGAAATTGTCCTCTAGGGAAAGTTAGTGGGTATGTTTTAGGTTATTTGGCTCTCTTTAGAGAGTTTCTTCCCAATAAGTTATTGGGTTGTTATTTGGATAAGAAATTGATGTAATTTCTCTATTTCTAGTTTATAATTGTCTGCAATTTTTCATTTTTAACCCATTCTATTTTGATACGTAATCATCATAATTGAATCGATCCGCACATTTGCAGTCTACATGACAATTATCACATCCCATACTAAAATATGGGATGTGCTGAGGGACAAATCTGTCGCGCTACTGCTGCAAACAAAGACACCTCATTTCCCTCCAGCTTTTCCAAAAATTTACCAGCAATGGAGACGAAATCACCTACATCGCTTGTACTTTTTTGGAATTTTTTATTGCAGTCCATCCACACATCCTGTGCTGAGGGACAATTCTAAAGAATATGGCTAGTGATCTCCTCCTCCCTCAAGCATATAGGGCAAGCTGCATCCATGGTGATACGCCTCCTGTGCAAATTATTTTTGGTAGGCAAAATATTCTGACAAGCCTTCCACAAAATCATTTGCACTGTCCTTGGTATCCTCACTTTCCACAGCTTACGCCAAATCTCCTCTGAACACCTTTTTGTCGAACAGGAACGACCCTTCTCCATTTCCTGTAAATATTTGTCAAGGTGGTAGGCACTGCGGACAGTAAAGATCCCATCCCTAGTTCGCCAGGGCAAATAACCATATTGCAAATTGTCTCCACTTCCTCCTCCATAAAAATGCTTTTTATTAACGGCACTTTCCACCACTGTTTATCAACATCAATTAGCTCACTAACCCGTGCCTCAGGAGAAATAACACTAATAGGAGACTGGACAGTATATGTAAGAGGACTTGGCAGCCAGCCACCTATCCCCCATATGTTTATTGACCGGCCGTTGCCCACCCTCCACACCAAACCAGCTTGCACCAATTTTTTGCATGCCATAAACTCCTCCATGCGTAAGATGGGTTATGGTCCAATTGATCCAGGAAGGTCCCGTTTGGATACTACTTGTCCCGCATAATTTGAGCTACTAGGGAACAAGGTTGTTGGACCAGCCGCCAACCTTGGTTCGATCGCCAACAATGCTCGGTTGAACCTATATTTAGTCAAAGTAATCGAAGACACTAATATAATCACGTTCCATAATGTTTCATTTTTTGTCCTTTTTTTCCTTTAGATAATCTCATATGGTTGGACTTATCCAAATAACTTAAGGAATTTCTTTAGCCTGATTAGCAATAGATCATGTTAATGTTAATCTCCCTAATTAAACATTAATTATAATATGGATAAAGTTTTCCTCCATTTTTAAATGCTACATACCACATTTTTAGCTTATTATGAAAAATGAAGATATGGCAGCCAAAACTAACACGTGGATCATTAAAAAAAAAAAAAAAAAAATTCAAATTCAAAATTTAGTTGAGACTGTCATATCTGCATAGTGGGATAGTTGTGAGGTATTGTATTTATGTTGCATTTCTTATTGATTTTTAATAAAAGTCGGAAATATTGTACTTAAAAAAAATGTTAGATATGCTTATTTATTGTTTATCGATTTGATTAATTAAAAATTAAACTTTTTGAATGAAAAGGATAATTTACCAAAAAATAAATGTTATAGGATAGTTAACAAACTATAACATTTTTTTTTTCTTCCTATTTGTCAGAATTATAACCTAAAACAACTGTATATTTGAATATTTTTAACTATATATCATTTATTTACTTTTATCTCATTAATAATTAAGAGAGGTATTCTTTATCGCAATCTGTTCTTTTATCTCATTAATCTAGATGGACATTAATCAAACGGATTATGGGTTAATTTTATCCAATAATCATTTTGAAAGATATCTCATTTTATATGGATTACAATGATCAGTAACTTGTTTTAGATTAACTATAATTCCCTAATCTTAATCCAATTCAATTACTTCAACTCTTCTATAAATAATTCATGATCATTAATTCTAGCTATTTTCATTTCTTTTTCGTGATCCCATTGTTACTTGATCATCTGTAATCATGGCGTCCTCCTCCATTTTCTTATTGATCTCTGCTTTCTTTTTATTCACTTTGCCTTTATTTGCCCTTAATGTTTCACATGATGGAAGAGCAATTACCATTGATGGAGAAAGGAGAATTCTACTCTCTGGTTCAATTCATTATCCCCGTAGCACTCCTGGAGTATGTTTTCTTTTTTTAATTAATTAATGTATTATTTTTCATAATATTGTTTGCTTTTACTTGTATTAAAATACGTACTATATTTTAATTATTTTATAATTTCGGACTTCTATTTTCCATTTCTTTTTCTAATATTTATTTATATTTTGCTTATAGATGTGGCCATCCTTGATTAAACAAGCAAAAGAGGGTGGTTTAAACACAATTGAGACTTACGTTTTTTGGAATGCCCATGAAGCTCAACGTCGTCAGGTTTTTCTCTTTTTTCTTTTTTTCCTTAAATTTTAATTTCCAATTATTTGGTTTTATAAATAAAAATCATGTTTTTATTTTTCTATTTTTTAGTATGACTTTTCAGGAAATCTTGACCTTATAAGATTTCTCAAAACCATACAAGATGAAGGGCTTTATGCCGTTCTTAGGATTGGGCCATACGTGTGTGCAGAATGGAATTATGGGTAATTAATCTTATTAACTTTAAATATGTCAATTTTTTTTACCTTTAATTTCTGTTATTTTTTATTTTATTTTATTTATTTATTTATCTCCTCTTAATTTCATTTTTTTAAAAAATAAAAAATAAAAATTCTTACCAGAGGGTTTCCAGTGTGGTTGCACAACATTCCAGGCATCAAGTTCAGGACAAAAAATGATGTGTTTATGGTAATTAATTTTAAATTTTGATACTTATAATTAAATTAAATTCTCTAATAATTAGAATAATTTAATTATTCGTCTCAAATTAATATATTAGAACGAGATGTCAAATTTTACGACGGTGATTGTGGACATGATGAAACATGAGAAACTCTTTGCTTCACAAGGCGGGCCTATTATTATTTCTCAGGTTTGTGATCAATTACAATTAAGTTTTTTTTTTATCTTCTTAATTTTTTCTTTTACCTATTTTAATTAATTTTTTCTTATTTTCTTCGCATGTTCAAAAGATTGAAAATGAATACGGGAATGTTATTGGGTCGTATGGAAATGATGGAAAAGAATACGTTCAATGGTGTGCTAATTTGGCTCAATCTTACCAAACTGGTGGTCCCTGGGTTATGTGTCAACAATCGGATGCTCCATCCCCAATGGTATATAATATTGCCCCTTCTCACTACCAAAAAAAAAGAAAAGAAAAAAAAGCATGATTTATTGACTAGCCGTTTTTGCCGTGTCGGGTGTCATTTTGACATGTCATAAGTCAAAAAATTATGATGTGTAATTTTCACACATCAAAAATTTGTTGGCGTGTCAGAATGACTCAATAAATAGTGACATGGCAATATACACCACGTCAGTAATAAATTTAATTTAAACATATTTTTTAAAATTTTAAATTGAATTTCAATTTACCAAAGTGAAAATTTTGACATGTTGCTAATTATTGTCAATAATGTTTTTATTGACATGGTATTATTTGCCATGTCACTAATTAGTGATGGGGTAAAAAGTGTCTTACCGTAGACAAGTCAAAAATTCACTATTTTTTTTGTTGTGTCTTCTTTTTTTTTTCTTTTTTTTTTTAAATATTTATTTTTTAAAATGTATTAATTCTTTTTTTTTTTTTTTGTACAGATTAATACTTGCAATGGATGGTATTGTGATCAATTCACCCCTAACAATCCCAGTAGTCCTAAAATGTGGACCGAGAATTGGACTGGCTGGTATATATTGGTTTTTTGTTTGTTTGTTTATTTATTTTATTTTTTTTAAAAAAAAATTCTATATTGTAGCCTGCATTTTACTTTATATATTAGGTATTTAATAAAATTATATGACCTTAATTAGGTTCAAGGGTTGGGGTTTGCAAGATCCACACAGAACCACTGAAGACCTTGCTTATGCTGTTGCTCGATTTTTTCAATATGGTGGAACTTTTCAGAACTATTATATGGTATGCACTTTTTACTAATATGAGTCTGCTAGAGTTTGGCTCGGTTTCCATTTTAACAGGTCTAGTTTCAATTTAACAAGTTTAAGTATTTAGTTTACTAATAATTTCATACTAATGTGGGGTTTTCCATTTTTCTAGTACCATGGTGGTACTAATTTCGGCCGTACATCAGGGGGTCCATACATTACCACATCATATGATTACGATGCACCATTAGATGAATATGGTAAGAGAAAAAAAAACAACACTTTTTCTTTTTTGATAAAACGGGGTTTTATTTTTAATTTTTAATTTTTAATTATTATTATTATTTCTTTAACCTTATGATATGTTTAGGTAATTTGAACCAACCAAAGTGGGGACATCTAAAGCAACTTCATTTGCTTCTAAAATCGATGGAGAAGGTTCTAACTCATGGTTCTGTGAGAAGTATTGAATATGGGAATAAGACCACAGTGAGTTTTTTTATTTTTTATTTACTTTCTTTTTTCTAATATATTTTAGAAAATTAACAATAATGCTGAATATATTTGTACACAGGCCACAATTTACAGTTATGATGGAAAATCAAGCTGTTTCTTTGGAAATGGAAATGCAGAAGAAGATGCAACAATCAACTTCGAGAACACCATTTACACTGTGCCAGCTTGGTCTGTCACCATCCTTCCTGATTGCTTTACTGAAGTCTACAACACTGCTAAGGTGAATGATTCTGCAACAATGGTGCCCTTTTTTTCTTTTTTGCAGAATAAAAATCTTTCAATTTTTACAATTTGTTCATCATTTTGTTCAACTTTTTTCAGGTTAACAGCCAAACATCAGTAATGGTGAAGAAGGAAAATGCTGCAGATGATCTTGAAGAACCTTTCGGGTTGAAATGGCAATGGAGAGATGAGGGCTTTGAGCACAGCAATAAAAATGGCCTCATTGAAGATAGTCTAATGACTGTTGAACAACTCCTAGAGCAAAAGTCTGTCACAAACGATACCAGTGATTACCTTTGGTATATCACCAGGTAATTAATTGTATATGGTTTTTTTTTTTTTTTAAGTTAATTAATTATTTTTTAAACTTGTTTTAATGTATTTGTGTTTAATTAGTTTCAATGTCAAGAACACTGACCCAATTTTGGGCAAAGATACGACTCTTCAAGTGAAAACTGGTGGACATATAATTCATGCATTCGTCAATGGAAGACATGTTGGTAATTTTCATATAAATTTCTCTAATTCATGATTTTGATCAATTGGTTTTCGTTAACCTTTTCTTTCATCCAACTTAATTCACTAATTCTGTATATCTCAGGATCTCAACATGCTCAAAATGGAAAATACAACTTCACTTTTGAGAGTAAAATCAAATTGAACGTTGGGAGGAATGAAATAGTTTTGCTTAGTGTCACTGTTGGATTGGCTGTAAGTGTGAATTAATATTTCATGCAAAAGTTATAATAACAATAATTAACAATCTTCTCTTTTCGTAAAGCTAACATTTTCTTTGTTCAATATTTTGTAGCATTATGGTCCAAACTTTGATTTGGTGCAAACTGGAATTTCTGGTCCGGTTAATATTGTCGGGAGAGAGAGAATTGATGATGACCTTGCCCAAAAATTGGGTGACGAGAAGTATATCATGCAGGAAGTAACCAAGGAATTGGCTTTCAACAAATGGACGTACAAGATTGGATTGCGCGGTGAACGACAACAACTCCATGATCCTCTCCACTCACATCGTTGGAGGTGGTTTGGAGATAATCTCCCAACAAACAAGATGTTTGTTTGGTACAAGGTACTTTATCATTCATTAATATTGCTTGGACTTATGTTCTATGTCCTGTTTCCAGACACGACACAATCTAAATCCAACATGTTTCTCTGGTTTTAGACAACCTTCAAGGCGCCGACGGGGAGTGATCCAGTTGCGGTGGATTTGATGGGGTTGGGGAAAGGACATGCATGGGTGAATGGCCACAGCATTGGGAGGTATTGGCCGAGTTACCTTGCAAGTGAAGATGGGTGTTCTCCAACGTGTGACTATCGTGGAGAATACTCTAATGGCAAATGCATGACTAATTGTGGGAAGCCTTCTCAACGATGGTAGTCAATTTTCTTATTCATTTCATGCTTTTGTTTATGCTAGTGCATGCTTCAACATTTTGCTAAATTTCGGAAAATTTCAGGTACCATGTGCCTCGAGATTTTCTCAACGGTGATGACAACACATTGGTTGTGTTTGAGGAGTTTGGAGGAAACCCTTGGAATGTTAAGTTTCAGACAGTCACTGTCGGTTCAGCTTGTGCAAATGCTTATGAAGGAAACACCTTGGAATTGGCATGCCAAGGAGGAAATGTTATCTCCCAAATTAGATTTGCTAGCTTTGGTTCACCCAAAGGTGCTTGTGGGTCTTTCGGTGCTGGCAAGTGTGAGTCTCCTAGTGCTTTGTCGGCCATCCAAAAGGTAATCAATCATATATATCTTTATTCTGTCAACCAAGTTTCTCTTTTTGATTGCCAATACTCTTAGGATTGATCGATTTTTTTTTTTTTCCCATAAATTACAGGCCTGTATCGGCAAAGAAAGGTGTTCCATCGATGTCTCGGAAAGCTACCTTGGACCTACTGGTTGCAAAGAGACCAATAAACTAGCCATTGAAATTATCTGTTAGGGAAACTAGTTTATGTTTAGGTTATTATTTATTTTTATTTTTATTTTGTAGTTTATGTTTAGGTGATTTGGTTTTCTTTGAAATTATCTTTTAGGAAAAACTAGTTTATGTTTAGGTTATTTGGCTCTCTTTAGAGAGTTTCTTCCCAATAAGTTATTGGCTGGTTATTTGGATAAGAAATTAATAAAATTTCCCTATTTCTAATTTATAACTGGCTACAATCTTTCATTTTTAACCCATTCTATTTTGATACATTGGATCCGCACATTTGCAGTCTACATGGCACTTATCACATCCGAAACTAAAATATGGATGACCACGTGGCACTTATTTTCACAAAATGTGAGCTGCCATGTAATCTTACACCCATTTATCCAAAACCCACAAGCATGAAGGTCCAACTTTGATCTGTTTGATATCACAGACAATTCTCGACTTCTTTGTTATTCACAAGATCATTTTCAAGTATTGCTAACTACAGGTATTCAGTGACAATCACTGAATCACATGAAAAATTATTTGATTTGACATAAATGATCCTGAAATATCGATCAACAATAATTGCAAGTTATTTACTCAAATATTTGTAATGAATTTCTCCTATGCAAAATTACACATCTATATACAATTATATTCCAATTGCTTGGAACTTCTCAACCATAAGAATGAAGGTTAATAGGCTGGAAGATACAAGATAAGGGGGGTCACCAGTAGTCTTTGCATGAGCAATGGCCTCTAGAAAAGCAATGAAACCCTGAAGAATCTCTTAAAAGAATCTCTCTCTTGGTAATGATCGAAACATACTTCAAGAATGTGTGGCAGTCCCCACAAAGAATGATGTTCTTCAGGATCCGAATGGGTTTTCCTGGCCTGGTCATCAGAAGCCCGTAAGTTGCTGCTAGTTTTGCACTGTGATAGAACAAGAAATCCTTCTTCTGATGCTCCTCCACTTCATGAAGAACAAAGCTTGTGTCTGGCACATATCCAGCTTTTAGACATTCTAAGATTAGTATTTCTAATCCGCTATAGATGTCTTTCACTTGGGGATGGGATTTATCTCTGGCATAGAAAGAATGTATCTTGTTCTGACAAATTATCCAACTTCGACCTGGATGTTTCTGGAAACCCCTTTCTCTCATATCCTCCCTAACCATTTCAGAGCAATGCCATCTCCCAGAGGCAGAATACAGATTCGATACAAGTATGTAGGTAGATGGATCATTTGGCTCCACAGCAAGTATACGCTTCGCAACCCGTTTTCCTATGGTTGTATTCGAATGGATTCTACAACTATCAAGCAAAGCTCGCCAAACAGGGGCATTGGGCTCGAAAGGCATCTTACTGATCATTTCCTCTGCTTCTTCCAGGAGACCCCAATAACCCAAAACACCAACAAAGGATGCATAATGGTCTGAAGTGGGCTCAATTTTGTAAATGTTTTTCATTGAGAGAAACAAAATACGACAATCATCAACTAAATTGGAGCTAGTGGTTCTGTAAGCTGAAATTATCAAAACAAAGGTAACTTTGTCTGGTTTTATGCCCATCTTCTTCATCTTTGACCAGATAGCCAAGGCCTCATCACCCTGTCTGTGTAGAAGATAGCCAGCAAGCAAACCATTCCAAGAAACTGTATCGTGTGTGGGCATATTGTTGAATATCTTAATTGCATCATCCATGTTCCAACACTTATAATACATGCTCACTATGGCATTTCCTACCCTTAAATCAGATAGAAAGCCGGATTTTAGAGCATGGCAGTGTATTTGCTTCCCCATGTCTTGACATCCAACAATTCCACAGAGACCAAGTACTGAAGTCGATGCAATTTCATCCACAACCATTGTTCCTTCTGATTGACTGATGTTGAAGAGAGAAATTGCCTCATCTGGCTGCCCATTTCGAGCATAACCACATATCATCGATGTCCGAATCATAGAGCTGTCCTCGTCAAATGGCCACCTACTGAACATCTTTTTGGCATCTGTCATCCTCCCACACCTTGTACACATATCAAGCAGCGCTGCTTCAATACAAGCATTTGACCCAAAACCAATCTTGAGAATGAACGCATGAATTTGCTCACTAGTTTTACAATCCATGAGTAATCCACAAGCATTAAGAACACTTGTCAAAGTGAATTCTGTTAACTGTACCCCGTCCTTTACCATGCTTACAAATAATTCCAGTGCCTTAGAGCCTTTGCCATTTCGACATAATCCTGCCAAAAGTGCATTATAAGAAAAATAATTCCTCTCTGGCATATCATCAAATATCTCCTCAGCCAACTCCACCAAGCCAAAATCCATATATGCTGTAATCATTTCCGTCCAAGTAATAATGTCTCTTATGGGCATCATCTCAAACAAAGCTGCCACATCCTTTACACTCCCACACTCTGTGTAGAACCCAATCAGCGCATTGCTAACACTCAAATTGGCCTCCAACCCCATCTTGATCGCATGGGCATGAACTTCTTGGCCTTTCATGAAAGAAGCACTGTCACTGCAAGCAGTCAAAAGGATCGAAAGCGTAAAATTATCACCTGTAAACCCGTCATTTCCCTTCATATCACCAAACAACTTGAATGCTTTATCGTACATACACTCCTTTACCACACTCGATATAACAGTATTCCACGACGTAGTATCCCTATGAGGCATTTCACCAAACAACTTAAGCACAAAATCCAAACACCCACACTTACCGTACAACCCCATTAACGCATTCGAAACAAACACAGAATCCAAATACCCAACTTTGGTCACCATAGCATGAACCTGTAAACCCAACTGCAACTCCGAACGACGAATGCAAGCAGTCAAAATTGCAACAAAGCTATACTCATTAGGCTCAATACCTGACTCCCTCATCCGAAAGAAAATCTCCACCGCCTCGTCTTCTCGACTCGACTTCGAAAACCCCGAAATCAAAGCCGTATAAGACACCACATTGGGGCACGAAAGGCCAACGAGAACACTATAAGCGTCAGAGACCAAACCCAGCTTGAGGTAAGCCGCAATAAGCGCATTACCCAGACGGGTGTGTTCCTCGAGCTTGAGAATGCGCGAGTGCACAGCCTTGGCCAGCTGGGAATCGCCGTAGCGAGCCGAGAGGCGAAGCAAATCGAATAAGCCGTCAATAAAAAACTTTTCTTCACCGTTTGGGGAAGAAGAAGAAGAAGAGTGAGTGTAGTTAGACTCTGAGGCGAAAAGGAATTGTGGGGACGAGAGGGATTGGGCAGAGTAAGCGGAAAAGTGGAGCTGGTAGTAAGGTTTGCGTTTGAAGAGAGAAAGAGAAAGGAATGGTGGCGGAGGCGTTGGTTGTAGAGGGGTTTTGGGCATAGAGGGGAAGTGAAAGAAGAGGTGGCGGGGCGGAGAGGAAGAGAGAACAGCTGCCATAGTCTCTACTGGAAGACCCTCAAACTGTAGACATGGGGAGGCAACTAGTATGTATGTAGGAGAAGCTACTTCGGACAGATGTTGTGTGCCATGTGCCTTGCAACTTCCTAATTCCTATGCAACAATACAAATATTGATTTTTTTTTTTTTATATAAATATTGCAACCATAGAGAGTTAATGGGAATTATATCATGTTTTGATTAAACACATGAAAATTTTTAAAAATTAAGAACAAACCCAAAAATAAAAAAAAAAGGAGGATGACATGGTGGCCGCTTGGCCTATAGCGGTGGTGACCATCAAGACCATCTAGCACTGATGGAAATGAGGTGGCCGGTGTAGACCATAGCCCCCCAACACAAAGAAAACAAAAAATTTAAGGTAAAAATAAATAAATTTTTTTTGTGCGCCTATTGGCCTCTATTCATACTAAACTCTGCATCTGTCCATGCCATCTAATAGCCTTATTGTGGCCGCTAAGACAATCTAAGACCCTACATTGGCCAATAAGATTATAAGACTGTCTAGTGACCCTGTATTATTTATCAAGGTCTTCTAACAACCCTACAAATAGACGGTAGGACTGTTTTAAAATTTAGCTCCCATCAAATTAATTATCAAAATTTACCTTTAACAACACTCTTCTTATAGCTCAAAATTTAAATCATTGATCAACTATCAAATCAACATCCATAATCACCATCCTTTGATTTTTATTTTTTAACAAAATATAATCCAAAAGCCACTAATTCAGGTCCGATCAGGTTAAAATAGTATGATTGTGGCTTGATTGTAGCGTGAAAAATAACAATTATCTTTTGATTAATTTAGCCAAAAAGTAATGCTACTCTTCATATTCATTTATCAAACTCATTTTATACAAATTGATATGATATGTTTTAAGCGATTTTTCTTGTTAACAACTTAAAAAAAAAATTATTTAAAACATGCCATATCAAAACATGTATGAAACATGGATGTAAAAAATAACATTAATCTTAATTGAAATGTTATTAAATACAATGGATGATGTGTGTAGTATATGCTAACCATATCTTTCAAAATCCTACTATTTAGAACCAGCACATTCATATAATTTTCTATAAAGTTTAAAATTATTATATTTTCAAGGGTAGAAAAAAAAAAGTCGACAATTAATTATGAGCAAAATTAAGGGAAATACAAAGTGTGGTTAAAACTCGCTATATGTGCGCGTATGGAAAGAGGGAATGTATAAAACATAATCATATTGTTTTGGCACGTCTCAGAGAAAATAAAACAAAAACAAAAAAATCACTCCTTGTCTTCGACGAGAAGGCCCAATGCGATCCAAACCCTTTGTACGGATGATCCACTGAGTTCCATGGACGATCCTCGCAAGCATCAGGTACCCTCTTTCTCTCTCTCTCTCTCTCTCTCTCTCTCTCCCTGAAATAATGATTATTTTATCAAAACCCATCATGATTAATTGCCTAACATGCTTGCTCCTTTGAGAAACTGTAGAAACAGAGTGGAAAGTAACAAAATTTGGATCGCATATCGAATTATTTGGGATTTAAATCATTTTGGGATCTTTGTTGGTGTTGATTAATAATGGGTGTTGATCAGGTATCATTAAGAGGAGCAAGCGCGAAGGAAATTACGAGGGATGCTCTTCGTGAGAAGGTAGCTCAGGAAAGAGAGCTCCGCAACTATGCTAGGCGAGCTAGTGCAGCTGCTCTCTTTATTCAGGTTCATTTCTATGTACCCTAATTATTCATTGTTTAGGAAGGAAGTTGAGTACTCCACAAGTCGCTGTCCCGTTAAAAGCGTGTAGAAAGTTGGTTATACGTCTACTGTTACGTTTATTTGATTGCCCCTTATCAAAACTTGTGTAGTATTGAATGTGCAAGTCCGTTATCTTTGAGGGGTCTGCAGAAAAATTGCAGCCACCACTGTAATGGATGGGTAACTTGTTTCTACGGATTCATGAAACCCCGCTTTAATTTTTTTATGATGTTGGTTTTGATTATTGTGTATCCCATGAATTGGACGTTCTCAAAGTTGGATTGTTCATAGAAAGTATGCAAAATGAAAATGGAACCATCAAAAGATTTTGTGGGGGCAACTAAAAGGACCCCGGATTCGGTCTTGAGGTCCCCATTTTTGGAAAATTTAGTATGTCAAATTTTAGCATATTCCCTTCATGTATCCCTCAGATATCAAGCGGATGTATAGTTGAAAAGAGAATCTGGTTTCTTGTATATGTAGAGAGTCTGGAGACGCTACAAGGTTGCGAAGATGGTTGCTTTGCAGCTTCAAGACGAATGGGAGACCTTGGTGAATCATAATGCTGGTGGGATTTCAGGAACATGGATTGCAAATGTTGTTTTGAGACCTTTTCTTTTCTTTACTGCATGTTTGTCAGTCTGGCATAAGAAGATCCAAATCAGAGATATAGCCTGTATGCAAAAATGCTTTAGAATTCTATTGGAAAGCTTGAACTCAACTGGTATGCCAATTTCTTGAATTTTCATATACTGGATTTATTGTCTATGTTTCAGATACTTTACTTCATTGATCTGCTTTATCTTTGATTTTGATGCGCCTGAATTCTTTAAGCACCTGTTTTATGTCCCTTGTTCCTTGTCATTTACTTTATTAGTTTCTTTTAATGTTTCGATTTGATATTGAATGAGGTACTAACTTTATGGTTCTATGGTCCAGATTCAAATAAGAACTTTTGCTCCCTGGCAACTGGCACCCCTGAAGAGAGAAGAATATGGTTTTTTCAAGCACGGAAGCTTATTTCTCTCTGCGTTTTTATTCTTGCAGAGTTTAATAAATCTCATGCAGGGGGTCGAGATATTGTCATTCTTACCTCCTTAGGGATGCGTCTTGTTGTTTTCCTTACTGATGTGAAAGGATGGAAATGCATTACGGATGCTAATGGTCAGGATGCAGATATAGCAGTGAGGGATTTAGTGTGGTTTATGGGGAGTAGTAAAAGTAGAATTTACATGTCTATTAGAAGATACATTAATACATTGGATGTTTCTTTTTCTTCACAAATAAACAGCAGTGTCCAGACAGATGATAAATTTTTGATTGCTGCAAGTGCAATAACTTTAGCTTTACACCCTTTTCGTGTGACAAACTTTGATGTAAGTGGCCCTGGCATGTTGGGCGTGCGTAATGCTGCTGAGCAGTACTGTGTGTTTCTGCTTACAATTCCTTGGCTTGTTCAACGTCTGCCAGCTGTTCTTATACCCGCTCTAAAGCACAAGTGTATTTTGTCTCCATGCTTCCAAACTGTACTGGTAAGGCTTACTAGATCTGGACAAAAAATTCTCTATGATGATTACTATGTTATGTATTTCCTAAATTTCGTATACTATTTCTGCTACATGCATATTATTTAAGTCATTGCTGCCAAGTAATCTGTAGCCGAGTCAATGTTCATAGATGCATTACTGAGGTTACTTATAATCGTAGGAATTGAGTTAGCTTCTAGCACTCCTATCAAAATCGAAACTAGTTTAAAATGACATTTTTGGTTCCTTAAACAAGCTATTTGATAGTTTCGTTATCTAAGACAAGAAAGTTCCATAAAAGATGAGCTACCATTTGCAAGTGAAATTCTTAAACTCTTCCGTGAAAGAGGTGCCTTAAAAACTAGGTATTTAGTTGTCTTAAAAATTTGTTATTTTACTAGGTGATGTTTTAAGACGAAACCATTGCCTTAACCTGAGGTTTTTGTTGGCTGCTTTATGTGTTACATTGATTTTTGGAAAATTCTTAGCCTACTGATGTCCAAGTGCTTCAATGCCTCATTTGGGTTGTTTAGTACATTAAGTAATTAAATGTGCATTCAGAAATATGTGCTTTGTATTAAGTTGCTTCTGTCAACATATTTCTTATAATTATATTGCAGTACACGGTACCGGGGTTTACTCTGCAGTGGTGGGTTCGAAGGGCCCTGCCTTGAAGAGGTTCCCCGACATCAAAAAAAGAAAAATTATATTGCAGTAACATCAATTTTATAATTCGGGGTATAAGAGTTTATTCTTCAATTTCTCCTCAAGTGAATAAGATTCCCATTTTCTCTTTGATATATCTTCTTAGATTGTAATATGATTCAAACATGTGGGGACTGATAAATTATGGCAGGCAATGGCAGATCTTGAAAGAGAAAATTTTAACAGAGATGTCAGAGATGAATCTGTCAGAGATTCATTATTCTTCCGAGATCATTCCGTCAGTTGGTTGGGCTCTTGCAAACATTGTATGCCTAGTAACGGCGGTTGGGAATGATTCTGTGGATCTTGGCTCATTTAATCAAGGTTTAGACTGTGCATCATACGTCCATGTTGTTATCACTCTTGCAGAAAACTTACTGGGTTGGATTGAGAATGTAGGATGGGTGAGGAAGGAGAAGCAAGATGTCCAAAGTGATAGAAGTTTGTGTGAGACCGAGACAATGCATGGGTCCTTAAAGATGCCATACATAGATCTGCTAAGGCCTGTTTGTCAGCAGTGGCATCTCACAAATCTTTTGGCAATTATGGAAACAGATTCATATACTCATGGTGCTGAAACCACGTCACCAAACAATATAGAACGCTTGGGGAAGTTTGAACTGCTTGATATTGCATACTTCTACTCTTACATGCTTAGAATATTTTCAGTCTTGAATCCCACGCTTGGTTCATTGCCTGTTCTAAACATGCTATCTTTTACTCCCGGATTTCTCGTCAATCTATGGGGAGCATTGGAAGGTATCATTTTTCCTGGAAATGGTCATGTTGCTGAAAATAATCATCTTTGCATTAGTAAGAATTCAAAAAAAGAAAAAGATGGGGCTTTTGTGAAAAAGCAAAAAGGGGCCAATAAAGATGGTGTTAATAAGTGGGTCAATGTACTAAATAAAGTTACTGGTAAGTCACAAGCTGGCGTTGATTTGACTGATGGTCATCCTGGAACTAGCCAGGTTGATGAGGACTCTTGTGATGTGTGGGATATAGAACATGTAAGGTGTGGTCCACAAGGTATTTCAAAAGATATGACATGCCTACTTCACCTTTTCTGTTCCACCTACTCTCACCTGCTGATAATTCTCGACGACATCGAGTTCTACGAAAAACAGGTAAATGTTTTTTTTTTTTTTTTTTTTTGGTTGGATTTCTTGAAGTTTTGAGTGATACTAATTTTAGCATTTTATAACATGAGCTAGGTTCCATTCACGCTGGAGCAGCAACGAAGAATCGCATCAATGCTCAATACACTTGTGTATAACGGCCTGTCTCATAGTATTGGCCAGCAGAATAGACCCCTTATGGATTCTGCAATCAGATGCTTGCACTTAATGTATGAAAGGGATTGCAGGCACCAGTTTTGCCCCCGTGTTCTGTGGCTTTCACCTGCTCAAAAAAACCGGCCCCCAATTTCAGTAGCCGCCAGAACTCATGAAATTTTGTCAGCTAACTTACGAGCAGATGATGCTTTGACCATACCAAGTGTTGAATCTGTTATCACTACTACTCCACATGTGTTTCCTTTTGAAGAAAGGTAGGAACATAACTAGGACTCATAATTCTGCAGATTTGACAGCTATATTTCTGTATGTTTCTGGACCATCCTATTCATTTTCAACTCTTAGAAATTCATGCGGCCCTCAATATGTTCACATGAGGGTTGCTGCAGATTATGCATTTTTTCTGTTCTCTTCATTATTACATGCTCTTGGAGAAAAGATCCACTGAATCTTTAGTTTGCAGAGAAAAAGACCATCTGAATCTCTTGGAATCAGCCATTGTGTTGCTGGACATGGAGTCCCTAATGCATTCAACAAAAAATTACTACAACTCGAAATCCACCATTTGAAGGCATTTTTACAGTTGTACTTCATCTAATAACGTCTTATTTTCGATGAGGTTTTGAATCCTAATGTTTCAATGCTTTTGACAAACCAGTTCTCTCTTTGGATGTCTTGAAAAGTATAATATCTAAACTTGAAATCCTGCTTTTGGACGCTTTGTAATTGGCTGGCAAAGCTAGTGGTGGACATTGCAACAAAGAATTTTCTGTTTGTGTGAGCATATGCGCAAGTGGCTTTTGTGTGTCTAGGTCTGTACACCTGGGGAGGTATCATCATCTTCTAATCTCAGATGGGTGGGTGTGAGCATGCATGACATGGATGTAGATACATGTGTGAGTGTTGGGGGTGCATGGGCATGGGTGGACTTATGGATGAGCATGCAAATGCGAGCATCCAAGCACATGAGTATGGATGTGGGCATGGGATTGGGGTTGCATGAGCTTGGTGGGTGGGTTTACAGGTGTGCATGAGAGTACAAGCATGTGGGCGCATGTATATGTATGTACAAACGTGTGTACATATTTTTATATATTCAGATTGAATCTGCTTCCAAGACTAAAGGGAGCAGGGAGCTTAAGAATTTAGAGTGCTTGATCAACTTTGATGCTAGGGGAGTTGTTTCTAGCCGGGGAAAAGGAAAGAGAGCTCTTTCTGTGTTGTAATGTAGCCCAGGGTTTTGGGTGTCTGTTGTTGGGCTTTTGGTGCTTCTTCTGTCGTTTGGGTTTTTGTGGGTGTTTTCTTTGTTTTTTGTTCTTTCTGTTTTGGTGTCCTCTGTATACTTCTTGTATGCTTATGGGCGCCTTGCACTTTTTTTAATGATATTTCTTTGCTTATATATATATATTCAGATTGGCTAGCTACCCACTTTATCACCCATCTACCAAGCCTTAAAATCATGATTTCTTTTACAGGCAAATGACCTTTGAAACCTCAAGCACAAATCAAAAGAATATTAGTCTCTCTTTTTTTCTTTCTTTTTTCTTTTTCATAACAAAAGGTGTTACTTGACATGCTTTCCATCTTGGCAGAGTTGAAATGTTTAGAGAGTTCATCAAAATGGATAAAGCCTCCCGAAAAATGGCTGGTGAAGTTGCTGGACCAGGTTCACGATCGATTGAGATAGTAGTTCGTCGGGGTCGCATTGTTGAAGATGGATTTCAACAATTAAATTCCCTTGGGCCAAGGTTGAGGTCATCAATCCATGTATCATTTGTGAGTGAATGTGGCCTTCCAGAGGCTGGTCTGGACTATGGTGGATTATCTAAGGAGTTCTTAACTGATATATCAAAAGCAGCCTTTTCCCCTGAGTAAGTTATGACACGATGCATATATCATTGGCTTTGTCACATAGTTATCTGCTTTTCCCAAAGTTGCTTGAATGCTTACCTTTTCCTTTGTCCTAGGTATGGTCTGTTCTCCCAAACCTCAACTTCAGACAGACTTCTAATTCCTAATCCATCTGCAAGATATATAGAGAATGGTATCCAAATGATTGAGTTCCTTGGGAGAATTGTCGGTAAAGCTCTTTATGAAGGAATTTTACTAGATTACTCGTTTTCACATGTTTTTGTACAAAAGCTGTTGGGCCGATATAGCTTTCTTGATGAATTATCAACCCTTGATCCGGAGCTATACAGGAATCTCATGTATGTGAAGGTAAAATCCGTTTGACTATACTTACTATTTTATGTAGAAGTGTAAAATACTTTCATATGAGTGTTCTGTTCCTCTTTGTTGAATCCTTGCAGAAACATCGACAAATAATTGGTATAAGCATGCTACTCTAAAGAATTGGCACATGTTGGCTAAGGTGGAAATATACCACTGAGCCTTGTGCTTCATTTGCATTTTTAAAAAGGTGCAGGAAATGTATTCATAGGATAATGAAGCTGCTATGCTTTATGTTGCTAATTGCTAGGAACCTAGAATTAACAAGATTTGGAAAGATGTAACATGCTGAGGTAGATGGATAAGTAGCTAAGGCAATTGATATTGGAAGTGTTAAAGTTTTCAGGACAACCCATTGAGGAAGCATTTATTCATAGCTACATGACCAGTGATGGCATGGATCAGTTTATGTGTGTGTTCTTAGCTGTGCTAGAAGAGATGGAAGAAGCAAAGATTACATTGTAAATTAACTTTAACTTTGACAGGAAACATGGCGTTTTGCAGTTCAAATTACTGAGACAAGAATCATTTTGTTCTCCTTTATCTTCTTTTTATTTGAAGGATTCAACATGTTTACTTAATTTAGCTAGCTCCTTCCCTATCTATATGAACATTCTTTAAGCGTACATTACACCCAACTTTAGGACCAGGTGTTGTGAATTTATTATTATATAAAATTTTAGTTCTGATATGGTGAAAAAGAACGAGAGGAGGAAAAGAAATGAGTGGAGAAAGAATATAAAAGGACTGGAAAGGACACTAAGAGTTCAATTACTAGAATAGATGATATAGAGAAGTAGAAGAGAGGTGAAGGGGAGATAAGACAAGTGACGAGAAGAGAAAATAGGTCAAAAGAGAGGAGAATTGGGAAATGCTGGAAAGGGTGGGGAGGGAGGGAAAAGGGGTGGGGCAATGCTCTTCCAATGTTCTTTTACAAGCCGCTTTTTCTACATGCTTTGAAACCAGTGTGTGAACATATTAGGTCTTGAATGTTCACTTTTAAAAGTGCCATGTCATCTACGTGGGTTGCACATCAAACTATTATGATTCTCTTGCATCATGACCTGAACCATTTGCAGTAAGGCATTATTGATTGCTTGGTCAAGCCCACTTTAAAGTATGGGCAGTGTCTCATTTTCCAATTAGATGTTTTATTGTGAATTTCTTACATGTTTTAAGTTGTATACATGCATTTTCCAATTAGATGTTTTATGTGTTTTATTACTGCAGCATCATGATGGTGATGTCAAGGAACTCTCCCTAGATTTCACAGTTACCGAAGAATCATTTGGCAAACGGCATGTTATTGAGCTGAAACCTGGTGGCAAGGATGTGTCTGTGACAGATGAGAACAAGATGCAGTATGTTCATGAAATTGCAGATTATAAACTTAACCGCCAGGTCGGTAATAGTTACTGTATTATTAGATGGAAAAATATCTTCTTGAATATTAATTTTCCTTGTTTTATTGTTGATCTGCAGATATTTCCCTTTTCAAATGCATTCGATAGAGGGTTAACTGATCTTATATCACCATCTTGGTTGAAGTTATTTAATGCAAGTGAATTCAATCAGGTATTGTTCCTCTACATGTCCATTAAATACTAGAAGTTCATTTTATTGGTCAAATGCTGATCCTGCATATTACTTTGTGCAGCTGCTTTCAGGTGGAAACCACGATATAGACGTTGATGATTTAAAACATAACACACGATACACTGGTGGTTTCTCTGAGGGGAGCCGAACAGTTAAAATCTTTTGGGAGGTATGAATACAGAGTGGAAGTTGAATGAGTTCGTTTTATTATATCCCAGTTTGAATTAGTATCCCAGCTCTCATATGATCTTTCACATACACCTAATCTTGGCTTTTCAATCCCCTCATTTCTGTGAGCAAATGGTCATTTTTAAGGAACACGACAAAATTAGGATCTTATATAGTTTTATTCCTTTTGCTCATTAGAGAAATTAAGGGACTCAACGGGTGTTAACAATTAGATTTTATCCTCTTTTGTTGGTTTCTAAGTGCTTATTTTCTCTCTCAATTGTTGATAGAATGAGAGAGAGAGAGGGAGTCAATGCATAGTAATTTCAATTGTTGTATTGGATGACTACTAGGAAGAGTTAGTGGGCTAACTCTAAAGTGTTTAGAAGATGATGGAGGATGCATTTAAAGCATTATTATGAGATGAGGATGCAAAGTTGAATTTCAACTTCCACAAAGATGCTTGTTTTGAGAAATGTTTTATAGTGGGGTCCACTTAAGAAATTTTTTTTTTCAAAGAAACAAATACTAATAAGCAAACACACTAAAACATATATAAATGTTTTTTTTTTAAAAAAAAAAAAAAAGAAAAAGAGTGGTCACCTTTGACTAGGATAGAGGTGACCACACAACCACTCGTCTCCTCTATTGAGGGTGGCACACGACCATTTTTATTATTTTTTAATTAAAGTAATAAGTTAACTCCTACCCCTGCAAAAATTAAGTACATATTTTATCAAATTATTCTTATAAGAAGGTATTAAAAACCCCCAAGGTTGGCCTAGTGGTTGAGGCCTATGGTCTTAGGGAATATCACCCCATAGATCCCAAGTTCGATACTTGCTAGGTGCAAACTCCTCCTTGGGGCCACACCCTCTGGTGCAAAAGCCAGCGATTTACCCTGATCTGTATAGGAAAACTTCTGAGGGTGCGGTGCACGGGTCCAAGGTTTACTTTGCAGGGGTGGGTCCGAAGGGCTCTGCCTTGTCAAGGTTTCCCGTTATCAAAAAAAAAAAAAGTTTTCTAAAAAGTGTTTTATGTTTTGAGTTGTTTGTTAATGGAATTGAGAAAAGTGTGTTTTTAGTTTTGAAAACATAAGCGTTTTCAGAGACATTACCATGCTTAGGTTATTCAGATTTTCTTGATAGAATTTAATTGTGGCAATTCTGGTTATTCATGAACATATAGATTAAGTTTATTTGCATTTAGGCTCTGTTTGGCAAAGGCCATGGGCCTAGATACTGTTCATTATTGACCAGTTGACCAGTTGCATCAGATTTTTCATCCTTAAAATTTGTCACTTTTTTACCATATTGCCCCCTTAGTTATTAAATTTTTTCTACAGAAAATCCCATACTATCAGCCCAGTCCATTTGGACGACACTCATCACCCTCCCCAAGACACCCACCCACCCATCCCTTCCTTCTCTTCCATCACAAACAAGATCACAGACACCGACGCGGCCGCCACCATCGCCACCGCCGATAACTGCTCAAGCAGTAGGAAATGCAAGGGCAAAGGAGGCCCCGACAACAGCAAGTTCAGGTACGGTGGAGTCTGGCAGCGGAGTTGGGGCAAATGGGTAGCCGAGATCCGAGAGCCACGCAAGCGTACACGCAAGTGGCTCGGCACTTTCACCACCGCCGAGGACGCCGCTTGCGCCTATGACCGCGCCGCCATCATCCTCTACGGCTCAAGGGCTCAGCTCAATCTCCAGCCCTCTGCGGTTCCTCGTCCCACTCCTGCTCCTCCACACGTGGCACCTCCTCCTCGTCTTCAACTCAAACCCTCCGCCCTCTTCTCCCTCGCCCCTCTGGGTTTCTTTTGCGTACTTATATTTTTGACACAGAGAGAGGATGCAAGTTTGGGGGTGGGGGGTGAGAAGGGCTCACAAAAGTAGATTTGGGTCAGTTTGCTGAGGAAAGAAAATGAGCTAGGGAGCTGGAGAGAAATCAAAGCGCTAGAATTTGTCAGAAAAAAAAAAGTAAAGGCTATTAGGGTAATTGTACATCAGGTTTATGAGGGTTATTTTATTAAAATGCACTTATACCGATAATCTACAGTATATAGGCTGGCTGAACACTTTTGCCAAACACCACCTTATTATTTTAGCAGTCTTATGTCTTTCTCGCTCAACAGTTTGATTACAAATTGATCTTTCAGGGCAGATGATGATTTTGCTCCTAGTTGGAATAACTTAATTGGATTACATATATCACCATTTCTGAAAATTTGGCTAGTTAAGAAACCATAAGAATTCTAGACTTTTCATGGAAAAGACTCTCTACTCTCTAGCTCTAAAATCAATTCTCTCCCTGCAAGAATGTGGTGAAGGGTTAGGTCATGTGTTAAAGTCCCACCAAGTACATAGATAACTTGCCAATAAACAAAAAAGAAGAGATGTCGTTTCTTTATCGGCCCCCGAGGAAGACAGTTACAAATCTGAATGTTCAGTAAAATAGCAAAGGAGCTTGTGTGACTTGCATTTTTGATTTTTAAGAAAAAAGCCCTGGCCTTGGATCTGTTCTAAGTTTTTGATTTTTTTCCTGGAGTATCCAATATAGCTTATGCACACCAACTAACATATATATTAATCCTCTTTGTTTTGATAGTGTAAATTTAATTGCAAATGCCAAATTTATCTTTTGCCTGTATTTCAAAACTTGAGCATTCTTTTTTCTGTAGAACTTGTAATAATGCGTAACTAGTTCTTGTCTGCATGTTTTCATGTTATGTTCCAATTATAGGATTTCAGATAGTTTTCTTTTTGAAATCCAGATTTGCTCATATCTTGCTCTCGCCTTCTCTCTAAATTTCTGGTTTCTACATCACCTCCATGCTGATTCTCGTGTTCTGTTATCCCCAGTCATTTGAATTCCTTCACCCTGTGTCAAATTTGACCCTTTTTTTGTATACTTGTCTTAAGGATTTCTACCTTGATTGAGGATTTCTACAATCTTTTGTGTTTCCCTTGAGGTTCTCCTGATTATTGTGTCTCAGGTTATTAGAGAATTTGAACCAAAGGAACGCTGTTTGCTTCTTAAATTTGTGACTAGTTGTTCTCGAGCTCCACTACTTGGGTTCAAACACTTGCAGCCAACATTTACTATCCATAAGGTATGCTATCGATCTTACATCTTGTGCATATAATTTATAAATTTCTTTTCTAGATAAATAGTTCATCCTATTCTTTTTTGGTATCTGCAACGGATATGAGTAATGCTACACACACTTCCACTCTCTACACCCATTTTCCCACTCTCTTAGCTGGCTTTTAATAGAGTATTGATCTTGCTTTATTGAATTACTTTAAAAAAAAAAAGTATTGTTCTTGCTTCATCATGAAGGCTTCAACTATAGATTGCATATGACAGCAAGTGTAATCCAAAAGTTGTCTATAGATTTAAACCTCAATCATAATCTGACTGGAAGGAATAAAAAGCTTTGTCATACAGCATAATAAATCCATCTGTAATTTCCCTATTTTAAATCTAACTACCAGACAGAAACAACCGTAGCAAACAAGGGGTGGGTTCGATTCTGATCCCAATTTTTTGTAGAATGGAGAACTGGCATATTTTGTATGACGAAATTAACTGTAGTTTTGAATGGGGTACCTACCCAACAGCTGTCCTCCAGTTATTTTGTCTGTAAATCACCTACCCACAGGTTTGAAGACTTTGAGTTGTTGATCAATGTTCTGTCCAGCTGCCTTTGTAGACAGCTATTATGGTTTAGGAAAACTGTTGGTTTTAAACCGATCAACTACTTTTTGTTTCCCTTGCATTTCCTTTTTAACCACCCCCCCCTGCGTCCCCTTTTCCCGCTAAATAAATAACTAAAAGAGAACCCTTAGTGGAGACTAAGAAAGAACAATTAAAAGAATGAGGAAGGAAAACCATCTTGATCTAACTGATAAACAACTGAGTATGGTATATGATCTCATATAGGTTGCATGCGATGTCCCTCTTTGGGCAACAATTGGAGGCCAGGATGTGGACCGGCTTCCATCAGCTTCGACCTGCTACAATACTCTCAAGGTAATATTATTAAGGCCAAAGCTGCACAATTTAATTTGTTGACATACATTTCAAAGCACTAAACCAACAACACAAATTTTTTGGCCTTCACTTTTATCTCTTGTCCAGCCTCTACATCATGTACATGATTTCTTTCTTTCTTTGATGCTTACAGCTTCCAACATACAAACGTTCAAGCACTTTAAGAGCAAAACTTCTCTACGCAATCAGTTCAAATGCAGGATTTGAACTTTCCTAGGGATCTACTTCCGGTGATCTTTTTTTGCTTCTAGTTATTTAATGAAACTAACTGGATTTGATTGCCATTGATCTTTATTTATGGAATAGTGTAATCTTTTTTCATTAATGTGGAGGAATTATGTTATAAATGCTAATAATAAAAATTTCATTCAACTTTGTGCATATTTCTGTATTTTTGGAGTGCTTATATGCCACAGCTTGCATTAAATAGATTCGGGGATTTCCATGGCATGTTTCTTTTGAACATACTAGCCTGTCTAAATGTTAGATGACATGCTCAAAAATCCAACCATAGTCATCTTATTCATTTGAGGATTAACACATAAAATTTTCCACTCAAGGACAAAGCATCAAGTGAACCTTGCTGCATCTATGGCTTGAGGAGTTTTACATGCCTCACACCTCTAGGAAGCCAAACTCTCAAACTAAAACCACGAGAATACCTACATATTTCTCATAACAACTACATATAATGCATATAAGATGACAAGAGTTCAGTAGTAGTGGACTGTTCTAATCGCAATAGGAATAGCTTCAAGAGATGAGGGAGATTCCCTGTGAAAGTAGATCACCAGCCAAGACCTGATTAGCGGCTTCAGAGGGATGGAATCCATCCCAAAACACATATCCTGTAGCATTGTTGCATGTCCCTGGAGACTCGGCATTGCAAAGCAGGGAGGTTTCTAGTGTACCTGTTCCGCAGCAAGCTTTTCTTGACTCAAAAAACCCTGTGACCCAAGTCAAAAAATCAGTACTAGTTTTCTTTACAGAGGGAGAGAGAGTGAGTGAGTAACCAAGCAAGGCAATTTAAGAAATTGATATTTGAGAATTCTAAATCACATGAAATCTGCATAGAACTTAATGGACGTTAAAGAAACTTCTGTCTATTTCACAAGCGAGTGTAGATATTTTATGTGGCACATTAACTATCTACTTTTTTTCAGAGTTGATGTATTACCATTCTCAGCCGGCTTTGCGATCATATCTAACAGAGGCTGGTAAATATCAAAGACCACAAGTTTGAGACCAGGAAGTTTATTCTGCAAACTTTGAGATGTGCTGTTGAGCTTATTGTTGAACGAAATTGCGTCTTGGTTCAGTCTTGCAACGCACTCGTTGCTTCCATGGCCAAACAGTGTGATGGCTGCAGGCAAACACCCAGTTGGCGCTAGGCCTGTGACACCAATCCTCCTTGCTCCCAGTCCATGCAGATTCTGTCATAATACTGCTCATGTTCAAACCAAGAATTTGTGTTGTAGAAACTAAGAAGAATTGCTATTGGTTTCTCTTCCATGTCAAATTTATTTAAGCTTCTATGTAAATTCAAGATTTATCTTGTGGGATCAAGTTCTGTATTTTTTAAACTGATGTCTTGTATGATACAAGTTAAATCAAAAAAAAAAAAAAAAGATTTTTTTTGTTCATTAGTACAGTGGCATCCATTTATATGTACCAAAATTGAGAAACATGAACCCCTGAAATTCACAGCCTCCAAAAACAACTTATGGAAAGTATATAATGTCATTGAAAGACGCGTGATACTGTAATTTACCAATTTTCCTTCAACATTTGTTCTTCTTCTGTTAGATTCTCTCTGAGAAGAAGGGTGGGGGTAGAGTGAATGGGGAGGTCAATATCAACTATATATCCAACCCAAAATCTACTACACCACCCATCACTGCCAAATGCCTTTGTTCCTTACCCAATATGCTTGTATATTCAGCAAACAAGCAATATCAATAAAATATAGTATAGAGAGTGAAGGGACCTGAATGAAAGCAGAGTATGATCTTATGAGGATGTCTGAGAATTGAGCAGGCGAGTAGGCTCCGTTGAGGACGGGATTCACATAGTAGTTCTGAATGAAATCACTGTTCCCTGCACTCACGAGGTGGATTGCACCAGAGAATATGGTATTAGCTTTGTCTCTTCCCACCATATTCACAACTTTTGCTTGATACTCCTTGTAATAGTTCAACTGCTGTGTCAATGAAATTGCATGCTACAAAACCAAAAAAGAAACAAGTCATAAGTCTGCAGCAACACAGAGAGAGAGTTGTGATCTAAATGTTTACATATAACTCTGCTGTTCTGTCATAATAACCAGAAGCAGCTGAGGCAAAGTTGGCTCCAGTCAAGAGCTTCTTTCCTCTGGCTTCTTGGCTTAGGTACGCAGGTGGATATGAGGTGAACCCGAGGAACTCAGCTGGCATATCAAAAGTCAAGCAAGCAAACAAGTAAGTTCATCAGTGAAGAAGAAGAAGAAAAAGAAGAGAAGATATAAGCTCTTTAGAAATCTGACCAGTGAAATCTGTGGCAAGCTTTCCATTGCAGAATCTTCCGGTGGGTCTGTGAGTAACAAAGTCTCTGCCATAAGGAGGAAAATTCGCCTTCACCAGTGTATATAGGTTGTTATTGTTTCCAGTATCAACAACAGAGTCCCCAAATATGCATAATGCAGGGACAAGAGGATCCCCATGAACCACTGAGAAAACCAGTACAACAAGAACTGAACCCAAGAGACTACCTGAAAACCCCATTTCTTTCCCTTGTTCCAACAATGAGAGAAAGAAAAAGAAAACGAGAGAGAGATAGAGAGAGAGAGAGTACATGAAGTAAAGAGGAGGCAGGTGGAGGAGAATTTAAGAAGGCGAATTCCTGTGAGTTTTGGTCAGAGTGACATTAACTGTCAGTTTCCAATAAAGCTGTTTATTTCCACTCAATGAGGCACGTTTGGCACCTCACAGAGCTTATGATTTTTGTCCTCTCTATATATTAGGTGTTTTTCATCAAAAGGGTCATTATTTTGTAATGGTTATCGAGTTTGTTAGGTGGTGACGAAGGATTTAAATGCCTTGAAGAAATCTTAAGCAAAAGGTGATCAGTTATTTCAGTAGCAGCAACCCACGTAATGCATAATAACACCACTAGTGGCGTGCCTTCTCCAAACTGCCTTTCCTTTCTCATGCAAATACATTATCAAATTAGCGTTAATCTTTCTTAAAATGTACAAAATGCCAATCAGCAATCTATATTAACCTGTCTCGTTGTGAATGTGTTGCGTGGCCAAAATAGAATGTTTGTTATGTGATACGGATCTGCTTTCGGCCTGGCAATGAGATGCGTTTTTTGAAATGCACGTTTTTTAAGGGCAACCCGCGATTTCTCCAAATACTTAATTGCGTTTTTAAAAATTATATTTTTATTAACTACATTTTAAAATCATTACACCGCTAAACCATACATGCACTCGATCTTTCCATGAACTTGACTAACTAGCAGGCAAGAATCATTTATGACAAACCTAACCCTTTTCAGACAATCATTTACTGCAGCATTACCTCTTGTAGCAACCAACAATCTTTATGTAACTGCCATGGAGTAAATAGACCTTCTGGTGGATTGTATACGGTATTGGTGTCCTTCCAAGCCCTAATGCCCACAGCTTGCTAACCCAACCCTAACTGGACCAAATTGTCCGCCATTTTCCTTATTCCTCTTGCCCAATTGTTGCATTGTGTCAGTTGTTCCAGTCATATGTTTATTGGGAAAGCTGAAAAGTACATTTACCCCCTTTGGCCACCAATTTATTTGTAATGTTCACTTCTCTCCAAGCTTTCAATTTGTGTAATGCTCCTCCAAACAAGGCTACAATGTCTCCCTTCAAAGAAATATACAAAATTACTACTAGTAATTTTTGTTTTTAAAAAACATTCAGCAAAAATAATTTTTTATTTTTATTTTTATTTTTAATTTTAATTTTATCATAGGTATCTTTGTCATTTTCTACACAAATTGCAACTCCAATAGTAATTTGGAGAACATTACACAAATTAAAAGTTTCGCAAATTACGTGGGAGTTAGAAGGGGTGTTAAATGTACTTCTCCCTATGTTTATTTCTCATAAGTGTAATTTTATATAAGTAACTATCTTACTATGCTGACCTGGCTTGCTAATCCACCATTGAATTAACCCTTGTTAAAAGAAATAAATGATAGATTAACAATGCCACGTTTGCATAGTAAGATAAGATAGAATAGTGGTGTTATAGCATTACTCTCTCATAAACAAAAAAAATTTAGTGCATCGTGTTATTTCTTCACTTCATGAAGGATTTTGTGACGCTACTGATTCAAACAAAATCTTTCCCAGTACACCAATCTTAAACTAACAAAATGAACAGAGAAGGGGAAGGGGGGAGAAAACATGAATCACTCTTCTCTACTACTAGAACAAGGTTTGAAGGTCTTTGCTTTCCACCCCCAGGCCATCTTCGGAAATCTGGTAATCCACCTACAGCTAGCTTCAATCACAGCGTAGGCTCCAATCAATGCATCAAAAGTTGGAAGTCATTGTCATTGTTTACCACTGCATAATCGTATCCAAGATTGTTCGCACGTTCACGAAACTCATCCATCTCACGACTTGAGATCTGTATCCCGACCAAAACATTTGCACCAGTTTCACCCTGTTGGGGAGGAAAAACAATTATTACAATGATTTCATGTGTTTTAGTCAAATTTTGAGAAACCAAAATCCCAGGTGTAATTGACCTATAGAAAGAACACTAACTAGTTATAGAGCAGAAGGTTTTTTTATACCAACCTGTCCACGGTAGTGAAACAAACTTATATTCCAATGTGGACTAAAAGCATCCAAGAACTTCATCAGAGTACCAGGCCGCTCAGGGAGGACAAACCGACAAAGAACTTCATTTTGAACATATAATCTGCCTCCCATCTGAAAGAAATCCAAAATGAAGTAAACTTAGTGCCATAATGCAACCCTACAAGCACATACTCATATAAAGAAGCTTTGAGTGCTGGAATCTTCACGCTAAGAACCCGTCTATTTGGAAAACATTTTATAAGCCTCCAGTAGAACATCATTTCTTCTTGGTCTCCACACCAATATTTTTCACACCATAAGAAAAATGTATGTACCCATGCGTGATGCAAAATAAATAATGATATCAAATAAAAGAAAACCAAAATTCATTCAAACAATGTATTTACCAAATAACGTAAGTGATCCTTAACCAAGTCACTTTTCGTGAGATTGTAAGTTTCAAGTTGAGAAGATTTCATCCGCTCCTGCATTTCTTCAAGTTCAGAAACTGTGTGGACGCCAACACTGCAGACAATATCAAAAAGAAAAATAAGATTTTCTCGCTTCCCAAGTTATTACTGATTACTAACTCATCTTCCATCAATATCCTAAATAATAAAAAATAAATTGTAAATTAGTGATGACATCCAACCCATTCAAAAGAAAATGTTCCCAAAGACAGGTGCCAGTATAAGTTTTGTTTGCATTGAAATGTCAACAGAAAGATTTAGCATTTGTTTGTAATTAATACAGATTGACAAGAGCTTTACCTGTACAGGACGATAGCCTTTTTGTCAGAGTTACATCTATATTTGAATTCAGTGATATCCATTGGTCCTACCTGCCAACACATATAATTATATTATACTATATATAAAAGCAGAAGCCTTCAAGAAAATAGCTTAAAATTGCAACAAGTGGCACTCTAAAATGCTGACGTGTCCCTTAAAGTTGAAGGTTTAATATGCTTCTCAAACATGACAAGTGATATATTATTCTTGCATTAACCTCCGGTTGAAAGCCTAAATTATTGACAATGTAACACCCTAAACATATGGGTCGGCTAACAAAACAGTGAAGAAAACGTATAGGTCAGTTGAAACGTTAGATTGCTCATAGATTGGCTTATCTTCTCTCTAGTTTCTACCTCTCTCTCTTTAGGGTTTGAAAGATCTCAAGCATCCAGTTGGAACGTCAAAGATCTTCTCAAGCAGCCACATTGAAGCCAATTATGGAATCAAGAGTATCCAGCAATGACGTTTCAGAGAAGTACAGAGTGCTGAAGTAAAGAATTTTTGTTTGTTTTGTTTTTGTGAAACTTTTTGCTTTTTGTTTTTTCGGTGGTTCTATGGAGGTTGACTTTGACGCTGATTCAGTCTAGGGTTTCTATTTAATCGAAAATTTCATTGCTTTGATGTATCTTTGTGTTTTTATACATGAATTTTTCATATTCATTTGTCTTCTCCAACAGTCAGCATGGAGTGTATAAAGTATGGTTTTGATAGAATTGGTTTTGGATGTAAAGGTTTTCAATTGGGAAATTCCTCTATGACAACTGGGAATTTTATGGTTTTTGGTTTATCCAGATTTGGTGCGGTATATCTCCATTGACAGGAGGCTAGTCTGTCAGTTTGCCTTGAGGGTATGTTAGCAGCTTCCTTGGCATTCTCCGGTTGACTTTGACGTTGATTCAGTGTGGAGTTTCTATTTAATTGAAATCGTAGCTTGGAATATATATATAAAAGTAATCAATATATCATTAAAAGCGTAAGGCGCCCCCAAGTATACAAAAAGTATATTATGCAAATGGATACCTTTCACAGTGGGACCAATTTACGGCACAGGTTGAGCCAATTGTGTCAACCGTGCATGCATTACATGATTGCAAGGTTTATCATAATTTACTTAATGTTTGAGCATATATTTGTCTACTACTTTGTCTTATGTGCCAAATGGTGATTTCTCCCTACATTGATAGCCATGAGCATGACTGGCCAGGGAATGGATCCTTCTATGGTAACATGGACTCTGGGGGAGAATGTGGCATGTTGGCTGAGACTATGTTTTATGTCCCTGCTCTTGTTGTTAAGCTACTGTGGCCAAGAGTGTTGATGTCTGCTGGTGTTGTGACAGCTGCTATGCATCTTTGGAGCTTCATGAACTGAAGCTGAGAGAGGGAAGCACTCACAGAACCAGTCCACATTCTTCCATAGCCGCGTTTCTGCTTTTTGGTTAGTTTGTTTGTAAGCTTTTGGTTTTGTTTGCTCATATACTATTGATAATCTGGTGTTCTGATTGATTGTGACTATTTGAGATGGAATAATTTTGGTGATCCAACTGTACTGAAAGTCTTTTGTGAGCCTAGATTAAAAGGAATTTAGTAGTCTGAATTGACTCAAGTATATTACAAGTTCTAAGGAAGTTCTGATACAAGAGAGTATGAAATGCTTGAGCCCTGTAACCAGCCTTCAAGGCTGAGAACAGAGCCGACACGCTGATAATCATTCAAGCTACACTTTCTTTTATTTGACAAGTCTCCTCCAAAAAAAAATTCTTTATAAGTAACAACATAAACTTGAAAATCTTCATAATTACAGTACACACATTTTTTAGTCACCTTTCTTCTTTTTTTGGTCTCATTATCCTTCATTTGGTTTCCAATAAAATGTGAGGAAATGATGCAAGTTCACATTGATCTTCCCTTGGTAATTTCAGTCATCCATTTTTCTATCATAAAAATGAATTAAGAATCAAAGACCAATTTCGAAATCCTTTTTTGGGCAATTTTTTATATCCTTATGTATTCCATGTTGTCTCATCAATCAAAAGGGAGTTTCTGGATTTTTCTATCCCTTTTTGCGGTAATTATGGCACTTCCTTTGTTGATGATCTATCTGAATGGTGATTTTATGAAAATAAAGTGATGTAATAATTATATGTGATTTTTGCAAAGTAGTTAGGAACTCTAGGAAAGGCCTATACTATATTAGCCCATGAGGCATATTATAGGTGAAAAGTAATTTACAAAAACAGAGTACAATGGAGCATTGCATTGAAGAGATCGAGAGGAAGGAGATTGAGATTCTTCTAGGTTGTGGGTAAATGCTGTTTACTCTAATAGAAGCTATGTATAAGTATTTGAATTGAAGAATTTGAAGGGCATTCTTTGGTTGTTTTGATTTAGTTAAATGATTTCCAAAAGCTTTCCAATAGAGCTTTTACATTATAATTTTTTTTTTTTTTTTAAAAAAAAAAAACCACATCATAGGCTAGTATTCATAACATGTCGTGGAGAAGACAGCTATTCTGCAAGAAAAGTTGATTTAAGGCTATATTGACATACCAGTTCACAAAATCGTTTGAAGCTACCAGGCTCCTCGGGCAAAACCGTTGCAAGCACAGCCTCCTGTTGCCGACCAACATTAGCTAGTTCAGTCACCACTCTCAGTTTATCGAAATTCATGTTCGCTCCACTAGTTATAGCTACAACATTTTCCCCCTTGAGGCCATAATACTTGCAGTATGCTTCAGCTCCAGCAAGGGAAAGAGCACCTGCTGGTTCTAAAATGCTCCTTTTCTCCTCAAACATGTCCTGTAACATGCAATAAGATTACAAATCCTTTTTTTATAAGTAATATTGTATATCAAAAAGAGAAGAGGGGCGCAACCCTAGTACACAGGGAGTATACAAGAGAACGCCTAAGACGAAAGAGAAAAGAGAACAAGGAAATCAGAAAAGCAAATCCTAAGAGTTGCACTGCCATGTATCTTTTTGAGGGTTTAAGCTCTCCATTAAAATGTAGAACACAGAGTTTCATCTACCACACTATCTTACACGGTTACAATATTCAATGCATAACCATTATTTAGAAACAAAGAAGCTTGTACACAATCTAAAACAAGAAAGTAGCCTCACCTTTATTGAGGCACATATAGCGTCACGGCTTACAAGGACTACACCATCTACCAATTCCTTGCATATGCGGAAAGGTTCTTCACCAACTTCTTTGACAGCAACACCATCTGCAAAACCTCCAACCTGGTCTAATATCACTCGTTGACCGTGATGTAAAGATAATGCCATTGCATTTGCATCAGAGGGCTCCACCCCAATAATCTTTACCTGTATAAAATATATGAGTCTATCAGAAAAGAATCCTTGATGTATTATGCTATGTATTAAGAAACAATTTAAGCAAACACAATGTCAATCAAAAAGACAGTAAGAACAGAGAAAATGGATTTGTTAAGACTTTTAGAAGTCCCTAGAACCATGCACCTGCCTTAAAACCATTTGATATAGAAATTAAATTACCAATGTGATTTAAGAATAACAGAAAGAGGTGAGGTTGGGAGTGGCTCAAAATATAGAAATAGCATTTGAGTTCATCTAGGAGAACTTGGAAGCAGCAGTAGAAAAATGAAAAACGAAAACACATTAAAAAGGAGATGATTTTGTGTTAAATTATGATCAATGACTACAAGAGGGTTAAATCCTTACAAGGCTATACCTATTAAATGGCAGTTAAGGGCTGAAGAAGGCATGCATGGTAGCAGCAGAGAAAATTTTGATACTGATTAGATAAAGATTAGGTCCTTGACCCATTGGAATGGTCACATTGCTGCAGACCATTAGGCAAAAGGGGGTCATTGTTTATGATGAGAAGATTTATTTTTTTGATGACGGGGAACGTCAACAAGGCAGGGCCCTTCGGACCCACCCTTGCAAAGTAAACCTCGGAACCCGTGTACCGCACCCTCGGAAGTTTTCCTACACGGATCAGGGTAAATCACTGGCTTTTTACACCAGGGGTGTGGCCCCAAGTGGGAGTTTGTACCTAGCAAGTCTCGAACTTGGGAGCTATGGGGTGATACTCCCTAAGACCATAAGCTTTAACCACTAGGCCAACCCCTTGGGGTTATGATGAGAAGATTTATGTAGTGGAAACGAATTCATATTTAAGTTCCAATCAATATTTAGGTTCCAATCAATATAGTGGAAAAGAATTCATATTTAAGACCTGGCATATTTATCAAAACTAAAATCCCAGATCAGGTTGGACTCAACATAAGCTACAAAGATGTTGAACAAGCAGATATATTCATATCCTTCACAGAAATTTGCAATCAGCACAGCCTCACAGACCTTTACCACAGTCCAGCATACTTCTGATAGTGAGAGCAATGCGGACAGTGATTTTTGTAAAGCACTTTATTCTAAAGAATCTCCAAAAGGCATCACGCTATGAAATCTCACGCAGCCTTAGAAATTTCTACTTATTCCATAAGTACTTGGGAAACTATGAAAATAAAATCCTACTAATTTTATTGTATTAACCTTAGAAACCAGATTTGACTTTAATTTTCTTTCCTTAGTGCAATATTTTAAAGAACCACAAATGGCAACCCAAGTTCAGAGGAAATATCTCCCCCATCCCCCCTCCAAAAAGAAAAAGGCACGATTTGTTCTTCACCATGGAATTTAGCAGCTGTAAATAATGCTTCCAGGCACAATAACAGGCAACATAATTGACCAGTAAATCATCAAGAAATCTTGAAGATATATCAAATAAAACTCAAAACTAACAGTGCACGGGAATTCTTAAACAACAATCAACATACCTCTGGACAAAACCTCTTCACATATGCAGCAATACCAGCTATTAATCCACCGCCCCCCACAGGCACAAAGATAGCGTGCAATGGCCCTTCTTTTTTCATTTGACTTACAATTTCCATCCCAACAGTTCCTTGCCCCGCGATGATATCTGGGTGATCAAAAGGAGGTATAAATGTACGATTCTCTTCTTTGGCCCGTTTTTTGGCATATGTTTGTGCCTCATCATAGGAATCCCCCACAAGAACAACTGTTGCACCCAACCTCTCAACAGATCGCCACTGTAAAATTAAGAAATCAAAATTCAATTAACATGCCCGCGCTTCTTTTCTGGATAGCCAACTTACTCATGCACCCAGTGATTTTAAATCCATGATCGCCCTCTAGCTTGTTTTTACAAGAGGAAAAAGCTCCACTTGTACTAGAGCTAGAGCTCTTTTCTCCTGACACACCCTAAAAGCAACATCATACAAAATGTACCTTGATTTCTGGTGTAGTAACAGGCATAGCAATCACCGCACTGCAACCGAGTTCCTTGGCAGCTAATGCAACCCCTTGAGCATGATTTCCAGCCGATGAGCAGATAACCCCATTCTTCAACTGTTCTTCGGGAATTTTTGCCATCATATTATAAGCTCCACGCAGCTTGAACGAGAAAACCTACAAACCCAGATCAACAAAACCATGAGAATTCAGTTATTCTACATTTCCCATTCAATTAATTCACACCACACCACCAAAAAAAAGTTTAATAAGGAACCAGGAAGTAATTGCATTCTGATTGCTATATCCATAAGGGTTCAATTTCTTTCCAGCGTTTTAAACAAAAGCAATCTCTATTTTAAATTCAGAATCCAAGTAGCAACCACGTTCAACCAAAAAAATTTAATCAAACTCTATCCCAATTCAAAAAAGCTCAAAAACCCAGGAAAAAAAATAGAGAGAAAAAAAAAAAATCTAAAATTGACAACGATGTAAGCCACTTAGAAACAGGTCTCACATTAAGCGAAACAGCCCCATTTCGTTTTCAACGTTAAATAAACTTCTCCCTCACAACAATAAAAACCCACACATTTCCACACAAATCTCTTCATAGTTGCTATTAGAACCCAAAAAAAAAGCCTTACAGGCTGTAGATCCTCCCTCTTGAGCCAAACCGCGACGCCGAGCCGCTCGGATAGCTTGGGGGCAAGCTCTAACGGCGACGTGATAGCGACTTTGTAGACCTCCGACGTGATTATTTTCGTCAAGTACCCCATGACGTCGCTCATGTTGTCACCCTCACCGTCCTCGAGAACAACACGGTCCGGTACGGCGGCCCCGAGATATCCAGGCGGTAACTGCAGCGAATCGGGCGAGACTTTAAGGCGCGGAAGTTGCAAATGTTGGGGGGACACCGGTACCTGGAGCGCGGCGACGGTGAACGTCTTGATGGTACGCTCCCTCTTTTGGGCATTGCTATGCGCCCCATTGAATGTGGACGGAGCCAATTCGAGACGCTTTGGGCGGAGGAAAGTGGAATTATACGGCAGCAGCCTGACGGCCTCCATTTTTAGAGATCGGCAGCGTCTGAGTTTGTGTTTGGTAACAGGAGAGGGGGCGGCCGTGGAGAGGGTTTTATTTCGCGCGCATGGTATATATATATATATGGCTCGTTTGGTAAAAGATTTTCTAGCATATATTATTTTCCTAGCATATAATTTATTTTTATATTACATTAATCACATTTTATTACTATTTAAAAATAATATCTATTGGATTCTTTAAAATAATAATAATATAAGGAGAATTGTAAATAAAAATATTTACTATTTAATAATATCATAATGCTGTGAGTATCGATCGTCAACGTATGATAAGAGTAACGCTATGTACTGCATTCATAATTTATTATCTTTTATTCTGCTCCGACATTAAAACACTACCATATAAACTAGCGAAGTGAGAGATGGGATGAAGGTATATTATTTAATACATAATCAACATAAAATTTGACACACATGTTTTCATAATCTAGTGTAGAATTTATATTTTTTTTAGGTAAGCAGGTATGAAATGAAAGTAATAAAATTGGTATGAAGAATAACATTACTCAATTATTTAATGATTGACATAATAAATACTATGTAAACTTACTAAATTTTCAACTCATACATAAAACTTGACAAGTAAATTTAATAGTTTAGTGACTGATATAGTAAATGTCGGGTGAGATTAATTTGTAAATAACTTATAATAAAAGTTATAGTTTCAAACAACTATTTTTGAAAGAAAAAAATAAAAAATAAATTGAACTTAAAACTCTCTTACAATTTTCTTTTATAAGAAATCTATTACATCTTATTAACACATCTAAGTAAGTTATATAATAATAAAAAAATAAAAAAAATGTAGGTAGAACATTATTATATCGAAGTGATAACTTATTAATAATTTAATTTAATAATAATTATTATATATAAAAATTAGAATACGAGAGAAGCCAACGAGAGGACAAAAGCAAGCGTGAACGTGTGTGGCGGTCAGATACGGGTCTGTCCCAAGGGAGGATTTGAATGCGGCTGGTGAGTGTAGATTTGCTCTTATTTTCGTGAACTGTAAGAGAAGAGACAGTCGCCAAAGTGGGCCCGTGAGGATTATTAGGAAACGTTCGATCTTGGTCTTCGAGTCGACGTGTTTGACTTATATGGGCAACTTGGTCGGTGAAGTCTACACGGCGTCATCTCGTTTTTGGTTTGACCATTCCAAGACTCATAAATTTATTGACTTTTATTGTTGTTTTATTTTTCCTATTACCTATTATTATTATTTTTTTTTTTGGATGGCTATTTTATATATTTACTTTTACTATTTTATTATTATTTTTTTTAAAAAAAAGATTTTTATACTTTTTTTTTATATGAGAAAGAATATTATAGATTTTTTTTTTTTCAAATTTGATTAATGAATAGTTCTCACAAATAATTTTGAAGGATTTATTTATTATTTTTCTTTAGACGAGAGGGTGAGAACGTTATAAATTTTTAATATTTTTTTAAATTTGGTAACTGAACAGTACTCATCAAATATTTTTCCAATTAATAAGCCAAATGCAACTCATTTTGGTTTCATTTTAACATCCTAGCTACTTATTTTCACTAGCTAAATGAGAGCACTCTTGCATTAAGAAGGGAAGAAAGAAAATAAAAGGAAGATTAGTCGATTCTATGTGGATGATGGCAAGAAAGAAAAGGAAAAGAATTAGTATTTTTTTTCTATTTAGGTTTGTGCAAATAGATGAGATTAGATTCTCTAGGATTTGTAGAGTAATTTCATGGAGTTTTTACATCCTAATTATTGTATTGAAAAATCTAATAGATTTGATAGTGATTGTGACCTCCTTTATGAGTATGCATATTTTCTCTTAAAGTTACATGATTATTTTGTCAAATTTCTTAAAAAGAGTTGTCGTGTGCTTTTAGTATTCTCTACCAAGCTACCTAGCTAGATGAGTCGACTTCTGGTGCAAGGTCATTTGCGTTTTTTCTTGGTAGTATACTATGGGTTAGAGTAAGTATTCCTATTGTACCAACTTAGGAATACTTACTTGGTAGTATACATTAGTGTTACTTTATCCTCCTTTCTTAGCTGGAATGCTTTGAAAGTGTCTAGATGTGCCAACTTTCGTGCACATGCTCTAGCTAAGTGGGCCGCTTTCCATCTTGTTTTTGGAAGCATTCCCATAGGGTCTCCCATTCTCTCTTCCATTCGGATCAGAGCTGGAAAAGACCCTCCCCTGTAGCCTTTTTTCCCTTATTCAATTAAAAAAAAAAAAAAAAAAAAAAAAAAAAAAAAAAAGTATTCCTATTGTACTATTCAAAAATAAAAATAATAATAATAGGAGTGCCTTGTGTTCATGAACAATAAGCCATCTTTTGATAATAGATTAATAGGTACCAAACTTATTTGTCTAATTTAAGTCTAACTTTTGTCTTATTTTTTTATTTTTTTAAAAAAAAACTAAATAGCAAATGAAAACAAGTTTGAAGGAATAATATTTATTTTTGGTACTTCTTTTATTTGGTATTTAAAAAAAAAAATACAAAATGATATTTTTCTTCATAATAGGAGTGCCTTGAAGAAAAAAATCATTTTCATTTAAAAAAATATCAAATAAAAGAATGACCAAAAATAGATATTATTGCTTCAGACATTTTTTTCATTTGCTATTTAGTTTTTTTTTAAAAAAACAAAAATTAGACTTAAATTAGGCAAATAAATTGAGACTCTAGCATTTTCCTTTGGTTATTTTTCCAAAACCAGTGGCGGAGTCATTTATTTTATATTGGGGGTGCCACTAAAATTTATTTTTGCGTCCTAAAAGTTTTCTTTACCTTAAAAATTTAGTAATTCACACAATTTATGCATCACAAAAAATATCTATAAAAGTTCATACATATGTGCTGAAATTGATATATTAGAAATGTAACATGTCGACACTGTATCAAAAAGATAGAAATACAAAAAAAAAGTATTTAGAACTGCACTTTACAGTCTCTGGCTATAATCACCCCAAGAAAAATAATGAAAATTTGACCAACTACACATTATTGAGATATTACATCAAATATGGGATGCGTGTTAAGTTTGAGGGTGCTGTGGGTTTAATAAAAAAATAAATTTTTTTTTTTTTTTTTTTTTAAATCCTTGGGGTGTCACGGTACCATGTGGCTCCGCCACTGTCCAAAACGGAACCTTTTCAATATGGGTAAAGAACATTAAAATAAAAGATAAAAAATAAAAACTCATTATGTCGTTTCCCAAACATGTAGATGACACAAATCACTATAGAAAAAAAGTTGTTGGGGGGTGTCAGGGCCAAAAAGACAAGATTATTAAATTATAAAGTGAGAATATCCAATAGATTATAGATAAGATTAATTTGAAGATAACACTTAATTACCAGACAACTGGCATCAAACAATGGCAAAAAGTCATAAACCATTGGAGCAAAAAGATTATTAATATTTTATGTGCCACATGCACTGAATAAACTGATTAATATATAGTGTGTTGCAATGTATTTTCAAATACAAAGTGTGATTTTAATTAATTAATTTATTTTTTTAAATTACGTCATTACTTAGGGTTTTACAACTCGCTTACCAGGACAGAGCCAGGAAATTTTATGGGAGGGGGCCAGCCAATTTTATTTTTTTTATTAAACAAAAATATTTTTGTTGTTTTTTATAAACTAAAGACTACCATAAGGGCAAAATAATAATAATAATAAAACTTAATGGGTATGGCCCAAAAATTAAGAATAGGGCCAAAAAAAAATAAAAAATAAATAAATAGGGCCAAATTGGCCCTATTATTATTATTATTATTATTTTACTTAGAATTTTTTTTTTCCTTTTTTTAGGGGGGCTTCGCCCATACAGGTCCTCTCTTAGATCCAATACTGTCGCTTAACTCATTTATGATGGGGTTTTATTTTAAATTCGGTTTATAAAATGTTAGGTATTTCTTAAACATGTGAAAAATACTTACTTTTAAAAATTTTCACGTACAACATTTTTATAGACTTTTTTTTAAATTTTTTTTTTTATAGACTTAATTGAATAAACTTCCTCTAATTTAGTTGGAAGAAAATTTTTATCCCACAATATCATGAAGTCAATAGAGGCATGCTCGCCAAAAAAGGTTCCTCAGCTCCGCCGATTGTGTCGTCACAGGGGTGATCGCCGATTGCGTGTTCCATGAGCAGTCCAATGGGTAAATTATTCCGTCATGTATTTCCGGCGTTCATTCCTCCTACGTGCAATAGGTTACAAAGCTGGTGGAAAAATGCCTTCTATAATGGAGCGCCCTTTTTTCACCCCGTAAGTTATGTAATGGAGAGGTTAATCATATGCATGGATATCTCAAAACAAATCATCCATGATATACCGTTATAATTGCATTATGGAAAAACTCAAAAGTGTACTATTCTCATACAATTATGATAATGTGGCAGTGAAAATTAATATTTAGATCAATAATGACTTGTAAAAATAAAAATCAATGGCTGATATTTATTGGCATATCATCATAATAGTATGATATTACTACGAGAGTCTACTAAATATCATTTATCATAAATGAGTGATAATTTGAGAGATAAAGTGTAATTTATATAAAAAAGAGAAATGCTATAAGTAGGATTTTTATTTTCAAAAGTAATGTAGTTTTTAAAATTGCAATTGAATCAAAATCTAATAATAATTTATTTTAAATTCAAGGGAAAACTTCACTAAGGACCCCAAACTTTTACCCGTTTTGAAATACTCTCCCTAAACTTCAAAATATCTCAATTTAGTCCCATGAACTTTCAATTGCTCTCAATTTGGACCCTTCCGTTAATTTTAGCCGTTAAAAATTCAAAAAAAGACCAAAATATCCCTGATTTTTGTTTTTTGTTTTTTTTTTTTTGTTTTAAATAAAAAAACGTTTTAAAAGTTGAAATTTTATACAAAAGTTAGGGGTATAAACATCATGTGACATATAAAATCTGACGGAGGGGTTCAAATTGAAAGCAATTGAAAGTTCAGGGGACTAAATTGAGAGATTTTGAAATTCAGGGGAGGTATTTCAAAACGGGTGAAAGTTTAAGAGTCCTTAATAAAGTTTTTCCTAAATTCAATAATAATTTTAAAAGTCACTTATTTTTTAGAATAAAGGGAATAAAAGTCATAGTTTAAGCCCCTCTTACTTTGATGTCAGGACACTTGTGAATAAACTCTAACACCCTTTGTTTGGTAAAAGACCTTAATGGCCTGGTACTATTCATAAAAAAATATTAAACTTTTCAACCATTTTTAACATTCTTACTTTTTATTTCAGGTTAATCACTTTTATTACTATTCAAATAAAAATAATTAGAAAATATTTTTATTTTTTTCTCACATTAATCAATTTATGCTATTGTGAAAGGACCCAAAATCTTTGCCTAACAGGCCCATTCGTTATATAGAAAGATAGATGAGGCAAACCCAAGATGTTGGTCCTTGCTCAGTAGTGATACCGGCTGACCAAAGCCCAATAGGGCTTTACACAAACAGGGCCTTCTGCCAATACAGCATCCAGGACCTCATACAAGGAGAAAATATATATATATAAACTACATCAGGCCAATTCGATTCGATGCAAGTATAATATATAATATTATTTTATAATAAATATATTGTCATGTTATTTAAAAATTATAAATGATGTGACATTATGTATATAGTAAAAAATCTTAATTATGAAGTGGCTTATGGCGAGGATCTTAGTCCATCAATTGGACGGTGGATGTTAATAATCACATTTATCATGCAAAGAAAGGAACTAATAAAACAAAAAGAATAAGATTCCTAACTGTTTCAGGAAAGCAAAAAGAAGTTGGCTTAATGGGGCTTACAGGAGTCAAAAAGCAACACACCACTATGCCTCTAGAGTCTAGACAAAGGAAAACCAAGGAAACACAAAGGTAAAGAATCTAATGTCAGCTTTGTAACGAAATAACAACAATTCGATTGATCACCATTGATAACCAACCAATCAACTAAAAATCTTCTCAACTCTGTTGCGTTTTTTTGCAAAAGAGTTTTGGGTTTTCATCATCCAATCTAACCAGATTGCTGAGGCATTGTTATTCTCTAAGATGGAGGCAGCATCAAAGGCAGAGATGATGCAGCCAGCAATCCTCAAAGTTGGTATTCCTGTAGCTGTTATATCTGTGGCTGGTTTTATCTATGCAAGGATCATGGCAAGAAAAAGTGTTCTTAAAGACTATTCATTGAAAACCCAGGTAAATTCTTTCAAATCCAATACTTCTGATGCCTTTGAAGATGAAGATGATAGCTTTCATAGCCTTCCTTCTACATGTATATTTTCTATGGAAGATGGAGAAACAACTGAGGACAAGGCCAATGTTGAAGAGATTTTAGGCCTAAGAAGCCATATAGAAGATCTTGGGAAGAGGGAATGGGAGCTAGAGAAGCAGATCATTCATTACTGTGATTTGAAAGAGAAAGAGTCCATGCTTATGGAGCTTAAGAACAGGTTGTTGTTGGAGAAGGCCCGAGTTGAGTTCTTGGACAGGGAAATTTCATGGGTGGAGACAGGCAGTGAAATACTCGGCAATTTGGTAGTACAATTTATGGGAGTTTTAGAGCAGTTAGAACAGGGGAAATCAGAAAGCAGGAGGCTTCAAAGGAGGGTAAAGAGACTTTTGAGAAGAATAAAGGAGCAATCACGTGTTATGAGAAAGCAAAATATGAAGATTGAAGCTAGAGAAGCAGAAATTTTGAGAAATTATGATGAGCTAGAAACAAGGAATGATGTCATCAAGAAATTGGAGGATGAAGTTAGAGAAATGCACAAGATTATGGACCAAATGCAGGAGGAAAAGATTGAACTTTTGAAGAAGCTTGAGATGGCAGAAAAATCAGCTCCATCTATCTCAAAGGTTTGATCATCCTTTCTGCATTTAGACTGAATTTGTTATATTATTGTATATTCAACATACTATGGGAAAGGTTGAAGCATTAATCCAATGATTAAATTCATACTTTTATATTAGCTTACGTTTTTGGAATAAATGATAGTTTAAGGTAGTTTTTGAGTAGAGGCACTTGTGATCTCGAACTTCGACCTTACAATGTTTTCTATTTTTTATTAAATATTTTGCGTGTTAGGTCCCACTTTTTGAGCAAAAGAGTTAAAATATTAGCTTAAGCTTTTTAAAAATTTATAGTTGTGGTTGTTGAATTGGGTTGAAATTAGAGTTGATCATTGGTGTTTGCGTGTTGAGTTCGAGTCTTATTGCTGGGTCTTGAAATGTGACAACAAAGTAGTGAACTCCCATATTTTATCTCAAATTGATGGTCTAACAGTTTGAGGTTCTCATTTTGCAGATTGAAGGAGAAAGTATAACAAAGGAAGCTTACAATCAGCTTTTGAATGAGCTGGAACAGCTCCAGAAGGATCGAGCAGCTGAGGTTCAAGAAATGATTTTCCTACGATGGAGAAATGCATGCTTAAGGCATGAGTTGATGAAGGATCATGACAAGACAAATCACTCTGATTCATGTTCTGAAGGTTGCCAAGAAACTGGAAATTCCAGGTTAGAGCAAGAATTAGATGGTTCCCTTTCAGAGCAAAATGAGCCTTGCTTTGTTGTTGAAAGCAGTGAACATGCTTGTGTGAGAAGGGGGAAGTTACTTCAAAGGCTTAGAAGATGGGTGGAAGGCAGTGATCAGAAGGCAAGAGGGAAACCAGATGAGAAAATAAGGAATGAAGGCAAGTGCTTTGGAAGGCAAAGTGCTTCGTATAAGGCAGAGGGACATCTTCCTGCTAGAAGGTCCTGCTCTAGCGCAGAACATGGATTATAATATCTTTCTTTCATGTTCAAACTTTCTGTATATTGAAATATTTTATTGGGGGAAAGATAACACTTTTTTCAAGGCTGCATTTAATATCAGCAAGTCTAGAAAAAGGAAATGGCTTTAGCAATATTCTTCTAGTTCTGATAGTTTGTTGTTGATGTAGATAGTTCTCACTTTTATCTGATTTTATGAAATAATTTTATGAACATTTTTGGAAGTGGTAAGGAAACTATAATGAATCTGATTTCATAAATTTGAACTCAATATATAGTTTTGTAGGAAAATGTCACATGAAATGAAAAGGAAAAACATTATGTCAAACGACAACCAATCTAAAAGTTATAACCTTTACTAACACTAACAAGAAGAAAATTTATTTATCACTATTTCTTAAATTTTTAAAAGAAAGAGTTTTTATTTTTATTTTATTTTAGGAGCATTATTACTTAAGATATGGTTATTCTGTAATGTTGGCGCAACCAAATAACAGAATTATTATTTTATTTTCTTGACGGCTATGTACCAAATTTGTTTTAAAGGTTGAGTGTTGCAAGAAATACTGCCCTTTTTACAATAAATCTTTACGTATAGTTTCTGTGGCACTTATTTTTAGCAACAATTATTTTATAAAATATGAACCATGAATTTCATAATGAAGTTGCAATGATCCAAGCATTTTCTAAAGAGTTTTGCCTTTTTTTTGGGTCTTAATAATTTTTTCTACAGTTTACTCGTAGAGAAAAAAATGGAATCGGGTCTTGTGGAATTTGGCAAAGGCAAAACGACAGTCGTCCACTCGTCCCCTCGTGTGGATGAAATGGATGATGTTATCCTCTCTCGCACTCTCCCAAACAAAAACCAGAACATTTGATTTCACATCAAACGGTCATCCTAACCAACCCCAATGGCACCCTCCCTCTTCCCTTGCCATCACCACGCTCTACCCCTCCTTCGTATGCCTTTCACCCACTTTCCCATTATTGGTACTCTCTCTCTCTCTCTCTCGCGCGCGCGCGCGCACACACACACAATGCGCACATGGACCATTTGTAATATGGGTTGTGTCAAGAATGTGCTTAACCGATTGGTTGGACTTCCACAGGGACAGGGAAGAGACCATCTGACAGAAACTCAAATGGGTTGCTATGTAGGTGCTCATACTCTTCCTCCAATGATGCTGCAGAACCAGCCACGCTATCTTTACAGTATGACGGAAGAAGGGCTTTGCTTGGGTCTCTCCTCACAACTGGTTAGTTCTTGGCTTTAAAGCTGTTTTCTTTGTGTATATTGTATCACTCGTAACAAATTTAGCACCCAAAAAAAGAAAAAGAAAAAAAAAAAAAAAAAATCCTTCTGGACTTTGAAAATCTATTTTTTTACATCGAAGCAATATTGTACATGCTTTTTCCATATAATGTATCTGTTGAAAATTTGGGCGATATGGCTCTCTTTGGCAATCTTTTTTCCCTAACCATCATCTATGAATATGATGCATACTTGGCTGATTAACTTTTATTATGCGTCAGCTGCGGGATTCTGTGTCTCTCATGTGGCTGAGGCTGTTAGCACAAGTAGAAGAGCTGTAAGTTTCCCTTCCCCTTGTTGTGCATAATGTATTCAGAGGTGATTGTTGCTGTTAAAAGAATAAAGTTTCCTCATTTGCAAAATCATGTAGTATTTTTGTTTGCTGCAGCTAAGAGGAGCAAAAGTACCTGAAAATGAATTTACAGCCCTACCCAATGGTCTGAAGTCAGTAATTCAGTCATCACTTATTTATAACTGTCTGCTTACTATAATTTTTTTGTTTGTTTGCTTATGCTTTGGTCTTCGTTAATTTCTATTGTTGTGCCTTCAACTCCATTAAGTTACATGAAATTGCATTTTCCCTGAGATAAGATGCTACATCTAGTTGATTGTGCCTCAAAACGGCATTGCCCAAGTAATACATTTACATAATATTTTTTTTCTTTGGATGAGTTTCAGTGAGATTATGTCAGAACGTTTTCAAAATTCTGTCTCTTATATATGGCATAGAATAATTTTTAAGTGTTAGCTCATAACCCCTACGTTTAGTACTGTTTTGTTGGTTAACTTCATTCCTAGAAATTGCATTTCAGTTCTCAGGTTCAAATTTGTGCTGAAATTCTTCTGGTAATATCTTTCAGGTACTATGATTTGAAGGTCGGGGGTGGAGTTCAGGCTGTGAAGGGATCCCGGGTTGCAGTACGGTTGTGAGCTGCTTAAATTTCAATGTTTAACTTATATGGTTACTCTGCTTCCTAATTATAGCAATGAACCTCAACTTTCACAGACGTATGTGTGGTGTACATGCACATATATAGTCAAAATTATAACCATGTGTAATATTTTTGGCAATCATCTATTGACTAGCAAAATTCAGATATTATCAATTTACTACGAATCTTCATGTTGTAGGTTCACTATGTTGCTAAATGGAAGGGTATCACGTTTATGACTAGTAGACAAGGACTTGGTGTTGGAGGAGGAACGGTAAGATAAGAATGGTGCCACTTCTCTGAAATATACTATGTACTCTATTATTGATAGTTATTCCTAATGTATATAGAAAGAAGCAGCCATATGGGTTTGATGTAGGTCAATCTGTGCCCTGTTTCAGTCTTCTTTGCGTGGAAAACTTTTGCATCTTTTTTTAATGTCAATATACTGGAATTGCTGCAGCCATATGGGTTTGATGTAGGCCAATCTGAGAGGGGAACGGTCCTTAAAGGATTAGATCTAGGTGTAGAAGGCATGCGGGTTGGAGGTCAGGTGAGACCAATTTCTTACATTTAATTGTTATATTGTTGCAACTCTCTTACCATAACTTCACAATTTTCAGAAGTACATATGCGATTCCTTTCTGCAGTTGGCTTTAATTGTCAAGTGGGTCACTGTACTAGAAATGATTTGACTACAAAGAAGATATAAACTTTTATTAGACCCAAGATCTCTCTCTCTCTCTTTTTTTTTTTGCGCAAATCCCGTGTAGTTTATAAATAAAAGTTGTATGGTTGAGAAGCGGAAAGCTGGTGGAATTTTCAAGCCTTCATTTCATTAAATTTGAGCACACTTCAATGACCACAATGAGGGAAATTTTTTTGACTGGCTGAGGATATTGTTCAGCTAGTCAGGTCTCTGTTATAGCCTCTATTAAGTGTTTGACTAATTAGCTTTATGCAGCGATTACTAATTGTTCCTCCTGAGCTAGCTTATGGAAGCAAAGGAGTCCAGGAAATCCCTCCTAATGCGACAATAGAGGTAACTTGTTATTTATTTATTTATTTATTTTACCAAGATTTCTTATGTGAAGATTAAGAACAAAGTTAAGTATTAGCTTGGACTCGTATGTATGAGATACATAATCTTAGACGGTGTCTACAACTGGCCGTTGTGATAGATAGTGTATGATTCGTTTTACCATGGTTGGATGAATCATCAGTCAAGAGATCACTTCTCTTTTTTTAATCCTCACATTCCTTAGTTAGAAATGTTAGAGGTGCGGAGTCATGAGGTATAGTGGTTAGAATATCTACAACCAGAGGTTATCATTTCGAAATTGCATCAAGCTGTGGAGTTGATATTGGATCTTGAAAATATTTTAGTTATTTGGTCCAAGTTTGGCTATAAAATACATATTCTTTTCAATCTCTACTAAGATTAGTATGATCTAAGGGAGGGATGTGTTTTTTTGTGCTTCAGGCACAGTCTTTGATGCTTATGAACTTTACTGACTCCAACTGATTCTTCCTAAACTACTGCTCGTTCAGATGGCCTAACCTCTTTCTTCCCCTGGGGTTTTTCCGGTTTCCTCTCTGGATTTACGTAGGACCAACCCTGTAAAGTGGCTGGCTTTAGACAGTTTTTGTTTGATTAGCTTGCCCTATCCTGTTATTATAAAATTTATGTGATTACAAAATTGATCTGTAAATACTAAACTTACTGAGAACTTGTCAGTTTTTCTGGAAGAAAGTCTCTCACTTGATTAAGCTTTCTGAAGCTCATAAAAATTACAGAAGAAACTTCTTTAACCCTCCATATCATAACAAAAGCGACAGATGATAAGAAATGAACCATGTCACTCTTAGAAACTAGATTTTCTACAAATATTTATTTACATCTTTTGAACTAATTATCATTATGCTCAGCATGTTTCATTCATGAAATAACCCATGATCTTGAAAGCTCCCCTGTTTGAATTTCGTTGGCACTCTCCTTCCCCTCAGATGAAAAAGAAAAGTGGGCACTCTCTTTCCCATATAAGAATATAAATACAGATATCATACCATGTATCTGTTGGAATTAATGTATCACCATAGCTTTTATTTCTCAATTTATTGTTATGTTCCTTTCACCTTTTTTCTTCACCTTTCCATTGTGGCCTCTTTTTCTATCATGCATCTTTACTGTTTTGTATCTTCATTGGACCGCAGTTGGATGTTGAACTACTGGCCATCAAACAAAGCCCATTTGGGTAAGTAATGGGTTATGAGAATAATAAAAGTTGGTCTTCAGGTGATTTATATTCCAAGTCCCTGGTGGTTAATTTCAGTCATTACTGTATTGTGCAGGTCTCCTGTAAAAATTGTTGAAGGTTAATGCAATATTCTTCTGCTACTGTCATGCTGGTTTGTTGATGTGGATAACCGAAGGCGGACAAATTGTAGAAGAAAAGGATCTTTTCCTTGTACGGCCCTTTTCTGTGAACCATGAACCTGTAGTTACATTTGTTCCTGGACAAGTTACATTTGTTCCTACATAAATTGATAGTGTATGCAATTGTTGTTATAAGTCTTGCTTGTGACCTTTAATAAAATATCTTAAGATTTCATTTCCTCGGATTTCATCCCAAGTTAAGTTCCCTCACTTTTCTAATAATTTTTTTTGCTTTTAATTTATTTGTAAATACTAACATGATCCCTAGTGGAAGACATGATAAATAAGGATACCAGGGGAGAAATGCGAAAATAGTGAGAAAGTTTTGAGTAAAATCCAACCAATATAAAGGAAAATGGACTCTTAACTCATGTCGAATTTGGATCTCTTGTGGTAGAGGTGTCTTCCTGCTACAACCATAGATTTTGTCTTTTTTTTTTTTCAAAGAAAAAAAAAATCTAAATTTTCTTGTCTGGACTCTTTTTGTTGCGCTCTCACATGTTTCCAGGCGGATATATATATTATTTCTTCTCTGTTTTTGCCTCTATAGGTCAACAAATTGGATGTCTGTTTTTTGTTCCATTTTCTACTTTTGCTCTATTTTAGTAAGATATATAATAAGGAGATAGACTATGTCACAAGTAATCTTTGCTAATATTGTTTTGTGGATGCCTCCTGCGCTCCTCTTGATCCACATGATAATTTATTTGGAAGCAGATCGTTTGAAAGTAGTTAGTTCGAGGGCCATTATGTTGTGGAATTCCTCCTTTCATTTTTTTAATCAACAGTTTACCCATTAGTCATGTTTTGGTGCTCAACTAAATGAAAGAAGAGGCAAATCTGGAAAACCCTAAGCTAGCACTGAGGCCTTTTCTGGTAAAAGCTTTCCTTTACTAAAGCTAGAAATGCGTCTCTCTGGACTCCATACAAGAGGAATCCACCACTCCAATAAAAGCCAAAAGTTTCATTGTTTTTCACAGATTCCTGCACCCACTTTATTCCTTGCTAAAGCCTTATATTTACCCCTGATTTCCTGTATGTACGATAATTTTTTCACCACTTTTGCACATGCAAAATGAGCACAATACCACTCTTCCTTTGCAGCCATATCTTCTTTCTTCTTTTCCTTAGTCTTCGATGTTCTTCCCAAAAGACCTGCCCAAACTGTGGCTCCATTCAAGTCCCATATCCTCTAAGCACAAACCCTAACTGCGGTGACCTGGATTACTCTCTCCGTTGCGATCCCGGCTCTCAGAAAATTTATTTTGACTCCCTAAATGGAAGTTCTTATCTTGTACTCGGCATCATGGCCGCATCTCAACGGATGGTGGTGCAACCATCGGCGTGGCTGCCTGACAGATGTGTTACTCAAGACATGCTGGTGAGTGAAGGCCTCTGGTTGAACCAATCTCTCCCTTTCAAAGTCACTTCATCCAACACCATCTTCCTCTTCAACTGTTCACCTCGGCTTTTTGTATCTCCTCTCAATTGCACTCCTTCCAGTCTCTGTCACCGTTACTTGGAGAGCTCAAAACAAGTCGATAGTAAGCGAGCACTTCAATGTGCAAGTGCTCTTGACCCTTGTTGCACCTTTGTTGCGGGTGGGATGCCTTCAGCATACAAGATACGGCTTCACAGTTCAGGTTGTAGAGCTTTCAGAAGCATCCTTCATTTGGATCCTGAGAAGCCTGCTGATCAATGGGAAGCAGGGTTGGAAATTCAATGGGCTCCCCCACCGGAACCAGCATGTAAAACACAAGTCGATTGCTCTGGTGCTTCCAAGTGTTTACCTGCCGGTATAAATGGCCGCCTCCGGTGTCTTTGCAATAAGGGACACCTTTGGGACCATGGTCTTGGAACTTGCTTGAGAAAGAAGAAAAACACTAAAGTTGGCCTCAGCTTAAAGGTCTCCATAGGGGTAATCTCTTTTTTCTCTCTAGCAGTAGCAATAACTGCTATCAGAGTCAAAAGATACTGCAGACTCTCCAACCTAGAAAAGGTGGCCAAGGCAAGAGAGGAGATGTTGAAGTCAAGTAATGGTGGGAAATCTGCCAGGATGTTTCATTTGAAAGAGATGAAGAGAGCAACAAATAATTTCTCCAGAGACAGGATTTTAGGGAGTGGTGGTTTTGGGGAAGTCTACAAAGGTGAGCTTCAAGATGGGACCATTGTGGCAGTCAAGTCAGCAAGAGTTGGCAACGTTAAAAGCACCCAACAAGTTCTCAATGAAGTGGGGATACTGTCTCAAGTCAACCACAAAAACCTAGTTAGACTGTTGGGTTGCTGCGTGGAAGGGGAGCAGCCATTGATGATCTACGAGTACATCTCAAATGGAACCCTCTATGACCATTTACATGGCAAGTTTTCCACTTTCCTGGACTGGAAAACGAGGCTGAGAATTGCATTACAAACTGCTGAAGCATTGGCTTATCTACACAATGCTGCATACACTCCCATCTACCATCGAGATGTCAAGTCCACAAACATACTATTGGATGATGAGTTCAATGCAAAAGTTGCAGATTTTGGGCTCTCCAGATTGGCTCACCCAGGGCTGAGCCATGTATCAACCTGTGCTCAAGGAACGTTGGGGTACTTGGATCCAGAATACTATCGCAACTATCAGTTATCTGATAAAAGTGATGTTTATAGTTATGGGGTCGTGCTGCTTGAGCTTCTGACCTCCCAGAAGGCAATTGATTTTTCGCGCCATCAAGATGATGTCAACCTAGCCACTTATGTGAGCCAAAGGGTCATCAATGGTGCAAGCATGGAAGTTGTGGATCAGCGGCTTCTCGGCAAGGAGCCGTTGGGTGATATACTGACAAGCATAAAGCTCTTGTTAGAGCTTGCACTTTCCTGTTTGAGAGAGAAGAAGGGGGATAGGCCTGGAATGAAGGGTGTTGTTCAAGAACTGCAATGCATAATCCAAATTGTTGATCAAGAAGAGGTTAGTATTGAGACTCTATGAAGGTACTGCGAATATAACTTTTTCAGATTTTTTCTTTTGGAGTTTATTTTTACTGTCAAATATGTTTGTTATATATGTGGATGTATACAACCATGAATATTCATGCTGCAAAGTTAAAGGTGGTGGAAATGATTCCAAGAGGATGCTTATTCTAAAGTGATTCCAAGGATGGGTTTGAGTAAAAGGTAAGACATAAAAGATAGAGTGGGATCAGATGCCTACTTTGGTACTTTCCACAGAAAGTATGAAATGTTCCAAAAGATATGGACTTGCAGAGTTATGGGGGTAATTGGAATCACTTGGGGCTAAGCATGATTGTTGCTCTGGGAAAAAGCAAACCAACTTTTGGAAATGGAGAAAGCAATTACTTATATAGTTTAAATTGGAAAATTGAAACTGTCAAAAAAAGGAAAGCATTACTGAGTAATGGGTGCTTTATGTATATGTGTGAATCATAATGCAAATCAACATCAGATTTTATAATGTTTATTGTACAATATTCTCGCCCCACAAACTTAAGTGGAGTACTAATTTTTAAAGCCTTTATTGCATTGAAGACAACTAAAAACAAAAATATATTTTTAAAAAAATTGGGTTGGTGATATCAATTGCAATTAAGTAATTGTTTGACTTGGGTATGTTCAAGTTTTTCCATACTTCACAACAGAAGCGATAGCTAGCTCAGAATTCCATTTACTAGCTTCACGAGCAACTTGTACACATGCTTCTTGAGCTACTCGATTAGCTGCAACACCAGGTGCATTTTCCCAAAGTTCCTCCACCAGTAGCACATGTATTACTGGCATAATATCTATGATTGGATTCAAAAAATCGTAGGCCTTGGACAATTTAGTGAAGAAAAAAGAGCAAAATTAAACCAAATACAGAACAAATTAGATAAATTAAGCATAACAAACGTTTTGCACAATCAAACTACTACACAGCTAACGTGCAATGACTTTATAAAGCTCAATATGTTACTTGTTCCTTGTTCCTTGGCACAATAGCTTTCGTGCTAGCGAGTTCGATCGGAGCTTGTTCAAGCAACATAAAATAAGTTTTTCTTAATGTCCGGAACACACAACACACGTTTCAAGCATGTTCAAAGACCATATTATGCAAAGCAATTATGCATAGGACTATGCATCTTTAATATGGTACAATTTTTTTTTTTTTTCTAATTAATATGGTACAATTTTATTGATTGCTGACCTTTGTAGTTCTGGCCGTGTGCATATGCTATTGTTTTATATGAAATCCTTTTTGGAGTAGAATCCATATGTTCTGTTCTGAACTTGTCAGCATATTTAACAGAGGATTGGTGAGAGAGCAAAAAATTATAAATTCTGAAGAAATATGATTTTGACAAGAATGTTGAAAAATGATATGCCCAATAAAAATGATAAAAAGAATACTTTGTGATATATTTGTTTAAGGATATTACATTGAAGAAACTATACCTTGTAATTCTTTCAAAGTGGCCAATCGAGGGGTTTGAGGGGCAGGCGAATAAAGATGAGAGTCACTTTGAATAATGCAATTAGTCAAAAGCAATGTGATTACTTCTAGTGGTGTTTATTGTAATCATCATGGTTTTCATGCTCTAAGTGTAGGAATTTGCAATTATGGGTGTCCAGGTAAAAGTGGTCGAGAAAGAGTAGAACATTGAAACAACGTTATTAAAGATTATCTCCAACAACATAAAGCCTATAGGCAAAAAAAATTTCACCCGAGTAAAAAGTTTTCTAGAAAGGTCCAGCCCCCCTTTCCGTATAGAGATATTTCAAAATTATTGACATATGGCATTTTTACCTAAGCATGACGAGTCCTAATCTCATGCTCCTATTCATAATGTCAAAACTAATGAATTGGCCGGATAGGAGATCATATTTCTATTTTGAAGAACATTCATGCTTCCTTGAAATACACCAAAAGTAAATGAAACATATACTGATGGAAAGGTTTCTGTAAAACTAACATGAAATCATACTTGCAACACAAAATTGGTTTTGTATTAACTTTAAATACATTTGAGATATCTTGACCGGCCTTGCCATAGGCAATTCAAAGCTTCCAGAGGAAAAAAGTCGCAAAACTAGCCGCATGTCACCGACGATAACGGTAGCGTTTGAAGTTGAAATACACGTGCAATATACCACGTTCAAATGTGCACTTAAAGCCCTTTTTATGAGAATATTCCCATTCCTTGTTTACAATCCGAAAAGCCTGTGATACAATCAATGCACTGAAGTTAATCCTATGAAAACCTTTGATTAAAAAAGGAAAAAAGGTCAAACCACCAGATCAAGAAAACTCACGATGTCCTCATAAGGTGGCCCTGCATGGAACCTTATAATGCATGTCTCACCGTTGCTCCCATCCTTCTCAAGAGTGTAATGTGGAGCCTTTATCTTGTCAACAAGGTCTGGATAGAAGATATTAAATTTATAACCTTGCACAATCTTTGGAGGCGGGTTGTCGTGATCATAGTGAGTCTGATTGTATTTATTCCACTCATATCCTGTGTGGACGCGGTTGAAATATTTCGGCTTCCTTGGTCGGTACTTGTCATGCCACCAATACACCTGCATCCATGTCAAAAGAAAAGAAAATAATAATAATTCAGAAAAAAAAAGTACAGGGAATGCTGCCAAATGCGATATCATTTTCTTCAAAGTATTAGAATATAAAGGTAAAAGATGAGGAGAATGGCCAAACAAAGCCACCTGAGAGTCCAGGTTCACTTCAGCACCAGAGCCAAATATTGCATCCCCTTCATCCATGGATCCCATCGCTTTCATGGCCTTCAGCTCTAAATTATCTTCTGATGGAGCTGGCTTTGATGCCAAGGCTTCTTGAATCCGTCTTTGCTGTTCTTTCACAACAGCCATACGTTTCATTTCCTGTGAAATTACAATAACATTCTTATGGTTACATCAAAGAAGATATCTGGTTACATGCTCCCTATAAGTAAATTGTTCAGTAGACGTTCTACTCTAAAGGTCAAAATATCTGCTTAAATGCTCACTAGCAATTAGTTGGAGCTGATTTTGGGTCACAAGCTCACAATAAAATAGCCATTGCATTGCGTAAGTAAACTTACCAGCATAGCCCTGTCCTCTTCAGGGTCAACTGCTTCTTCATTTTCATCACCGTGCAACAGTTCTGGTGAAAATGAACCAGCCTCTTGCTCATCCTCATAAGTCTCTTCCTTTATGGGTTCTGGAGAGAATGTTTGAGCATCTATGCAGAAAAAATAATGAGCACACCATCCTTGGAGCAACATTATGGGTATATATAGAAAAATGACAAAAAATACACACCATTAACATCATCATGCTCACTGTCATCCTCTTTCAGTTTTAAATCATGATCAGACTCCAATATATTTTCACTCTCCAAAGGTTGCTCAAGGCGTTGCAGATGCTTCATCAACATTTTAGTGTGAATTTCCTTCAAACAAGCCTGTATTTGAAACAAACAACCAGTAAGTCAAACTCATAAGAGGTGATGAGATACAAAAACATGGAAGAAGATCTAATGATAAATACCTTGGCCTTGTATATATGGAGGCGTTTAAGAACAGCCTCCCAGTACTCAACTACCTTCGCTGTGCCAGAACGCATCTGTGACTCAATCTGGGACTGCAATGCCTCTAATTCGGTATAAGTTTTTCCTTGCAAGAGATTCTTGACATCTGCTTCAATACTGGAATGCAGACCCCTTTCTTCAGCAAGCAACTCAGCAGGCGGTTCTTCCCCACGCACCCTAGCGCGATCCAGTGCGTCCTTTTTCTGAGCTTCAGTTAGCTCCCAGTCACAGACCACCAAAAGGGCCTGTTCAATTGCACATATCAAGAGATTGTCCAGTTGACCAACCAGAATTGCAAATCCTTACATAAGTCGGTTAAAGATGAAATGAACAAGCATTTCAACTGTTCAATGAATCTCTCCCTCTTTCTCTCTCTCTCACACACACACACCATTAATGGGTTAAAAGTGATTACGAGTGTGAGCAACAGATTTAAAAAATTAACAAAAAGTTATCTGAACTTCAATGCTAAACAACATGAGCTACACAAAACTCTCACTTCCCTCCCCGTTCCCTTTCCCATCTTTCCCATTTCCCTCCCTCTTACCAAACATAGTGTAACACACCAATTTATTCTACTGGCACTACAGTTTTAAATATGTTTTGTCCTGAATCAACAACTTAAGTTTTAATTATTGTTAGAAGGGACCAGAAGGTTCTAGGCTTGAAGGTGAGGTGTCCCTTTAGCTGTCAATTCATGAGTTGTGTTGTCCTATATATTTGAATGAATGGAATGAATGCATGAGAGAGATTCACCCCAATTTTCTGTTACATTTTCCTATTCCCATCATAACTAACAATTATCATGTATTGTCAAGCTACGGAATACAATGTTCTCAGTTTTCACACCTAAATGGAAAAGAAATTGTAACTTTATTTATTGCACTAACTTTATAACTCATAAGTCTAAACTCAACAGTGTCAAATCAACTATCATGCCAAATACAAGTAGAATACTACTTTTTTTTTGATAAGTAATAATACAATCTTATTAAAAGCGTAGGGCACCCCTTAGTACACTAGAGGTATACGAAAGAAAACACCTAACTAAAAAGGGAAAAGTGAACAAGGAAGCCATCAAAACTAATCACAGAGGGGATACATAAGCCGACAAGTAGAATACTCCTTCATAGAAGTAACAAGCTTTTTGATAATTATCAACCTAACAAATGGAGCAATAGAGAATTCTATGATCTCCAAGTCTCAAGGCCCTGCGTTCTGTGACTATCATAGTCCTTCTGTCATCATCCAGTGACAGGAGACAACTCGAGACTCAACTAAAACACAACTTTAAGCATGGACATGTCTTCAAATAACTGAAATACTTATAGCAGAAGCGTCAACAAAAAGAAAACAGGCTAATTATCAAAGAAAAGAAGAGGGGAGAGAGAGAGAGAGAACAGGCAACACTAAAATATGCAATATATATATATATACACACACACACACAGCCACATAAACACAGCTTTTAACTTCTCAGGATGGGCTTGACTTCACATCTGGAACAATAACAATGAAAATATAATCGAGGAAAAGACGCAAAAGATATATATGACAAGTTATTACTAACACTCTCAAGGCCTGATAACCACTAAACAGGTATGGTAAATGCAGCAGCAGAATGATACCTCCCAGTACTCTACATGTGTTGGTGTTGCCCTGTCCAAGTCCAAATGCATTTTGATGTCATCACGAAGCTCTTCCATTTCTTTTACAGTCAAGCCCTACACCATGGTATATGTCAAATGCCATCGCCAATTGTTAAAATTTAAAAGAAAAAAAAAATCAAGGTTATAATCACCAATAGAGACTCATTACTTGTAACTAATGAAGGAGAAGATGCAAAAAATGAACAGAAAAAAAGAAAAAAGAAAAAAGTTCACCTCTGGATAACAATTCCACCCAACAATCCCAAAAGAGAGCTAGACAGAGAGAGTAGGAAGAAGGAAAAGAAAAATGATGCATATAGATCTAAAGCACACTAAAAGGAAATATCTATTATCTATGGTTATCTCACTCTTTCCCACGACAGAAGCATGAAAAAGCTCATAGCTAAGAAGTTGCGCAGAAAATGAAAGGAAAATTTAAAAGAGAAGGGGGAAGGGGGAAGGGGAGACAAAATTTGAAAACAAGCTAGAACCTCAAGGCATAAAAGGAAGTTACCTTGAAGACCATGTACGGTTCATTTATTTCTATATCAATATCTTCAGAGCCATTGAGCTGCTTGTAAAGAACATCAATAGGCTTGGTACGCCCTTCACGCAGTCTAATCTCTGACCTCACTTTGCTTTGATCAAAATGAAACTGAAGAGTGAAACATGCTCACTCATTATATTGCCAATGGAAGAGAAATGAACAGAACAAAACAACAAAACTGAAAGCTCAATCAGCAAACAAAGGACAAGGTAAAGGCTATGGATGACAGCTCAGCACTGTACCTCTTCTTCTTTCTTCTCCCAGTCCTGAAACTCAGCCCGGGCACGTTCTCTGGCTAACATTGCCTGCAGAAACAACAGAAACTCTAATTCTCTATGCCAACAGGTTTGAGAAGAAAACTCTTGAAATAAATGGAATCCAATTTACCATTTCTTCCTCATGTTGTGCCTTTTCAATAGCCCTTTCCTCCCTTCTCTTTTTCACCTTTTCAATCTCTGCCTGCAGTAAGAATTCAAGTAAATATAATAATAGTCCTAAACTGCAAAGAATGAGTACCTGTGGAAACATAAAATCATTGCAGCACCAATGTACCTATCTCAACAAATATGGAATACAAAAAAAGTTGAATAAACATAGAGGAAGCATCTTAATTCATTCATTTTCAAGTAACAAATGAGCAGGGTGGTAGTAGTACTTACTACAACTGCTCTACAACAACTACTACTATGAGAACAGGAGAAACTTCATGAACACAAATGAGGGCAGGTAAAAGATAAAGATCACACTATGAACTTGGCCTGTTGGCAACAGTAATTGAGCCTTAAAAAGCCATTTACGTAATTCATTTCATGAAACTGAAGAACTAACTACATCAGAAGTTAAATTTTGGATCCCTTAATTGATTATCAGGATGAGACTATGACTTAAAATGACTTAAGAGACTAAATTGACCCTCAAAAGTTTGCTTTCTCTTACAAAGCTGACTTTAAATATTCAACAGGCTTGACCTGATACTCAATCCTAAATCCCAACTTAACTTGCTAAGAAATTTCAGAAATAAATCTTAATGCCAAATCCCAAGATTGAGACATTGAACCAATATATCAACATGTACTCTGTTAATACTTAAACCTTTATTTAGAATTATCCAAGCCAGTTTTATGAATTGGGTTCAGCACAAATTCAGATACATATCTCATCCACTGACAGGCTTAGTGAATAGATAGATTTACACTTAACACAATGTGAATATATTTTTGAAGACTTTGTTAATAATTCTCATGATATCCACAACAAGTTTCGCACGATAAATATCCAAACTCCAGCATGAAACCATGCTCCAAATGGAGGGAACTATTTACCATAAATATCATAGCTTGCAGGAATTGCAACCATTTCAAAATCAACAATGTGTTATGCTTTTTGATTGGCATAGTTTTTGAACCTAAGGTGTAGCAAAACCCCAATCCATTCCTTTACCACCTATGCCCTAAGGTCCCCACTATGTGATTTATTCACAATCATGAGTCTTCCCCCTCGCCTCTCAGCAATAATTGCAAAATATAACTTCATTATGAATCCGAATATGCCCATTCCGATATAGTAATAAAAAACAAAATCCCAAAATTTCTTTTTGATAAGTAATGTAAAACTTTATTGAAAAAGCGTATGGCACCCCTAGGTACATACACAGGGGCTCTCACAAGCCTAAAACCCAAAAAACAGGAAGAGCGCCCACTACCCAACCAACCCAAAACACGCGCCAGCCCAACACCCACAAGGCATCAAAGCCCAAAACCCTCAAATGCTAACAAGCATGAGTCTTTCCCTTTCCACACCTAGATGAGGCTCCCTTCGCATCATAGTTAATGGATCATTCCAAATTCAGAAGCTCCCTTCTACCCTTCACCTTCCGAGGGGTGTCCTCTATAGAGTCTATGCTGCCCTCAACCCCCAGTAAAATCCCAAAAGTTGTTCAACACTCATTACTCTCTCTCTCTCTACCTACATGAGGTTCAGTTGGCTTCTGCATTCTATCTTCTACTTAATATCACTAAAATAATTTCCACCAATCACATGAGACATTTTTAACTAGATAGAAGTAGCTAGTCAACACCATGAAAGCCTTAGCAAAGACTACATAGGCTTGAAAATGCAAAATGACAAGGAATGTAACTGACATGAAAAGAAGTAATCTTGGAGTAAAACTCATACCATCCGTTCTCTCTGTCTCTTTTTCTCAGCTTTAGCTGAAAACTCGTCAAGCGGCACACCTTGGGAAACATCACGCTCAATCTTCTTACCCCATACAAATCTGCAGATCAGAGATTATCAAGTCGGATAAATGCATTACAAGAAAATGAAATGCACTAACCCATAAACGAGTCAAGCCATCATCAACTAGTTTTAAACATAAGGCATGCACATACAATATGAGCAATAGCTTTACCCATGGCATGTATATGAGATGCACTTTCAACCCAGCACAAGAAAAGAAAAATAAAGTAGCAATTTTATCCTCCTAACCATAACTTGCTGAAGTTAACTAACAGAAGACAGTAATTTACAAATATGGCCTACTTCTACCACAGAATAATTACACAACAAATATCATTCTTCAGCTAATAAGCTTGATAAAAATACTGAACTTAGACAGAAAAATGCTTCCAGACACACATACACACACCTATGCTTAAGAGTTAAAGATTATTGTTAAGCATAACTATCCACTATAACAGAAAACTGTTGAAACAATTAGAATCAAAAGCATCGAAAACCCCAAAACCAAAAATTCATTAATTTCTAGTTAAATGGTCCAAATTTAAACAACTTCAAGCAACAAATAAAAAGAAAAAAAGAAAGAAACTTACTTCTCATTGAGATTGGAATCGCCAAAGGGATTCGAATCATTCGAATAGCCAGAAACCGTCTGCTCTTTCAGCTTCTTCGCAACTCGCATTGCCTATACAATCAAACCAGGAAAACTTTAACCCTCGAAATCAACAAAATATAATACAACAAAAACAGAAAGAGAAACGAAAGCGAAAATCGAAACCTTCTTCTTCGCCTTCTTAGACATGTACTCGTTGATTTCTTCTTCCGTGACGTTCCTCGAGGACCTCTTCTTCCGCTTGCTTCGGTCACGGTCATCGTCGCTGTCGTAGGAATCGCCGTCGTCCGAATCCCGATTGCGCGAAGAGCTCCGGCGGCTCCGGCGTCTGCTGCTGCTTCGTTCCTTGCGCTTTCCGGAGCCCCGTGCCTCCGGCGACACGTCTCTGCTGTACGAGTCGTCGGACTCGGACTCGGATTCCGAGTCATCGGATCGCCTGCTTCCGCGTCTCTTTGAGGACGACGACGTTTTGTCCTTGTCGCTCTTACTACTTCGCCCACGAGAACCCATTTGTTTTTTGCGGCGAAACGTTTCAGAGTCTGGTTCCTTGAAATCGATTAGTACTGTTAAATCCCAAATTGTTCACTGCGGTGAGGTTCTGAACGAGTAATAAAATTGGTCCTTCCAGTTTGTCCCGTCACATTAAGCCGCGTGTATATATATCTTGCCAAATCAGCACGCCATCGGTTTAATAGTCCACGTCACCCATGCATTCGACTTGGCCTTCCCTTCTCGAACAATTCTCGACCGACGCCCCAATCCCACACCCCCCCCAGGCCCCAACAAACAATTTCACATACTCTGAAGCCGAACACGAAAAGAAAGGCACGCCGGCCAGCGCTCTGGCCAACAGGGTCTTTCCGGTACCGGAAGGTCCCACTAGCAAAATGCATATTTATTCTTGGTGAACAGTATCACGCTTCATGTGGGTTCACCAAAGCATAAATGTGTGTGTTTTATTGTGGTTTTTTCTGTGTTTTCCTCTTTCTTCATCTATTCATTTCCCTTTTTCCCATCGATCCTCTCTGCCTCAATCTTATTTTCAAGGTTTTGTCCTTTTTCTCGTTTAGTGTTAGTCGAACTCGCTGCTCTCCGGCGTCGTTTTGTTTTTCCAGGTTCGCTTCTAACTTGATTTTCCAGGCTTGAGATGGATCAATTAAAGTCTAAAAGAGAAAGAAAGGCTTCCAATGCAACAGGAAAGGAATATTTTTGTTTACGCCAAATGGAACTCATTGAGAAACATAGGACTAAATGTTTTTGATATATTTTGTGGGATTGTAATTTGAACAAATTAACATTTTTAATTAAACTATGTGGAGTTATTAACATTTTGATTAATTTGAACTTAAATTTCCATCAATTATCAAAATTTTTAAAATTATATATTAAAGGATATTGATTTCTCCAACTCTATTGGCCAAATCTTATAACAAAAAACAAGTCCCTTTTAAGATTTGCTTCCTTCTTGGCCTTCAATTATATGGAACAGCTCCTCTGTATGCATGATTAATGTTCATTATTATCACAAGTCACAACGTTGGACATGACATGTCTACTTTTTTATCAAAAGAAAAGATCATTAAAATATCTAAGAGCCGTTTCGCCTTTTAGTTTATAGCCTACCGAGACACCACCCAAAAAAATAAAATAATAATGATGATAATAATGATAATAATAATATTATTATTATTATTATTATCACTGAACTTATTTAATCAATCCCTCAAACTCTTTAATCATAATTAATTAATTTTGTATTAAGTTACCATAAAAAATTGACAACTTTTATATCATGTCTCGAACATGTCAGAAATTGTCCATCAATCATCAAACATATAAGAAATGACAACATTAAAGTAGTTTTTCTTCTATTTTTAAGTGACAACAGCAAAATCAGTTCATATTAATGTAAATCACCCAAAGAAAAGAGAAATACTATAAGTCAATAAATTTATCATATTTTACTCATATTATCCTACAATCAATATAAGCCATATATGAAAAATTTATTAACTCCTAACATTTTTTCAAAGAAAATGAAAAGTGACCAAGTTTTGCATGCGCTCTTATATGAGTTTCATTCTTACTGAGAGTTCTATTTAACTGTTGCACCTCTTGCTGGTCATATGAACAAAGCATACATATCATATGGAGCCTCTTTTTCATTCTCCTCACCATCTCCTCTCTCTTGTATTTTTATTTTTTATTTTTTATTTTTAATTTTTGACATGTCCACATAAGGGAAGGGGGAGGGGGGATTCGAACTAGTGACCTCCGCTTCATTAGGCGTGGTCCACAGCCGATTGAACTATCTCTTAAAAAAAAAAAAAAAGAGGAAGATGGTAAAGAGAATGTGTTGTAGCAACTCTATATCATATGACCGTTCGAAAAAATACAACGGTTGAAAAATGACTTTAAAAAATATGACTCGAAAAAAAAAAAGATTCTTAGAAAAAATATATACATATATTTAAATAATATAGAAAAATAATAGATAACCAAATGTAAGGTATATTTTAAAAACGATTAGCTAAAATATATAGTAATAGTATTAGTACGTTAGTTAGCTATTAGAAATTTAGAATATGCATAACCTGCGGATGCTCGAACAATAGTTTGTTGAAATTATCTCTTTTTGTATATTATTTTTTTCTTTCTAAAACAAAAATATTCATAAACAAATCAAACACAAAAATATTTCTAAAAACATAAAAATAATTTTTACTGGTCAGAATACAATTTTAAACCACCCCCCCCACCAAAAAAAAAAACACCCAAAACACTAACAAACAGAAGAACCATAATTAAAGAACGCCAATGAACATGAATTAACGAGCATGAGTTCCGTTCCCACGCCTGACTCGAACACATGCACTCTCCCTCATCAAACCACATAACAAGAGCATTTTAATGGCTATCAATTCGGTGCAAACTTTTCAACACACAGGGAATTTAAGAAAAAACAGCAAAAGCATTTGGTTCAAAAAGCCTCTTCTTACCCATTACTAAAAAGTGCTGCTACTACAATGTGAGAGTTTCTCTCTATCGTAAGGAAACATGAATGATCATCAAAAATAGAAACAAGTAGTCCGGGAAAACAGAAAACTAAGAATTTCCGCAGGCCAGAGATATAGAAGCTCCACCGCTGTTAAGCATCAAAAATTTTGCTCTACACGAGCTTGAGCCACACCATCTCCTCTAACCTTCCCAAAAAGTATCATTTCCAGAGCAATGGCCTTTATCAATTGACTGCAACCTCAGCAGATAGGTAACTGGAATGAAGGGTTTCTTGACCAGATGCTTTGGTCTTGGAGTACTTGAGAACTTCCACAGCTTCTTCCACTTTGGCCACCAGAGACTCTGGTGACTCCAACAAAAGCAACAATTCCGAGTTATCCATCTCCAAAAGCATCCCCGTAATCTTTGCAGCAAGGTCAGGCTGCACACACACACCAAAAAATATCGAAGCGATAACGATAATGATGGTACTAATGATAAAAACAATTAGAAATTAAATTTCTAAGGGCCTGTTCACTTTGTTTTTCGAAAGAAAACTGAGGAAATTTGCAGTACCTGCCCCCTTCTGCAGACTTAAATCAATGATAAATGCTCATATTTTACCAAGGAAAAGGACTCAAAATATTTTCTTCAGATATGCTTAAAAGGTGTCCATAATGTACTTGCCATACCTTGTGTTTCAGGACAAGAGGGTACAGACGCTCGCCGAGTATCTGCTTCTGATGCTCAGGGGAAGAAGCAGCAAGCGTGCTACTCAGCATCTCTGACGCCTGTGGCCCGGATCCAACAGAGATAAAAGCAGTAGATGAGACTCCAGATCCTTTGTTCATCTCATGTTGACGGCCGTTTGGCACATATTTAGCCCGCTGCACAGTGCATGCTTACAAAGATCAGAACATATATGGCACGAGTCATAGTGAACAGAAACCACTAATATAAAAAGGAAATTGGGTAGTTCGATGATGGGTGAATATATGGCTCCAAGATGAATGGGAAGAAAATAGTGTAAAATGCTAATCTCCGCTCCTTTCCTTAGAGTACCATACTCCTTACAAAAAATTCATTCTCTCTCCTTTAAAAAGTCTTCTGGTACATTAGACCCACAAACTGCCTTGCACAAAGCCTCCCATTTCTCAGTCAATCTAAACTAGTGACTTCAATAATGCATGGACAGACCATCACTAGCACAGAATAGTTGAAATGGCGAGGATCCTTCTCCCACTAGCACATCTTGAGAAAGTGTGCTCCAAGAAGTCAATTTCTCAGTAATATTGAGATGCCTATGGGAGTTAGACAACAAAACCTAAAGTAAAAGTTGAGAGTTGCATATGGTAGGGTAAGTGCATGGTCATCATATAGAAAACATGGTAAGCATACATCTTCAGCATATGAATAGGACTGGAGAGAAATAACTAAGTGAAGAAAAAAAAAAACCTGTTGATTGGTTAGCTCTTTTGAAGAAGTCACTGATTGTGGCATATATGAAAAAGAGTGTACACCACCCTGTGGAAGCATATGCCCGTTCATCCTGCCCCTGTTTTGCCTATTTTGCCTTTGGGTATTAGGAATCTGCAAAAGAAAAATAGATGAACATAAGCAAGCCAAGCATGTGTGGAAAATAATTACAATTACATATAAGTAATTATATATCCTTTTTTTCTCACATCCTTTTTAACCTCCAAGATGTCTCCAATTTAAAATATGACATCAGGTAAAATGCCATAAAATATACAATGGGAGAAAGCTTTGTAAGTTGTTAAGCAGATAATACTTACTACTGGAACTGGAGATGGTTGAAAGCCTGGTCTGGCAGGAGGTGCAAAGCCATTAGCCCCCCATCCTGGCCTCAATCCCAGATGCTGATACATCATGGTTGGCCGAGGAGGCACTTGGGAAACAACACCAGATGGAGTCGTGTAGTAGTAAGGAGGATATCCACCGGGGATAATAGTAGTTGAATGCCCTGCTAGTCCTGCCATGCGTTGTGCATACTGAAGCTGCAATTGTGCTTGTCTATCCTCTTTCCTTTGAGCAATAGTCACATACAGTGGCTTCCCATGAAACATGTATCCTGTGAGATACCAAAGGACAACATAATCAGCTGCCCGAAGAATGAAACATTAACACATAACAGGACCTTGCATGCCACCATGAGCAAGCATTGTTTGCACTTAAGGGGATTTGAACCTTAAACATGATGGTTATGCTACCAAAGTCCAAGGCCTTCACCACTTGGGCCAACCTCTTGGGGTTAACCCTCGCCTCACCAAAGTTCCACCAACATCCTCTACCGATATTTTGAATTATGTGTATATGATAAAAGAACACTTCAACCAATTTGAGTAGCTACTATAACATGGAAGAGCCTCGGTTGATGGTGAAATAACATTAGCAAATATTTGTGTGCTGGTTTCTTAGGGGTCATCATTCAAAAAAACCATGCTGAAACTGACAGATGTTACCACATTAAAGTTCCTTAGCTTCTTCGAACCACATATAAGCTTATTAAGTTATCAACTAACCATGAAAAGTGATCACAGCTTTATTGGCCTCCTCAGGGGTGCAAAAGCAGACAAATCCAAACCCCTTACATATTCCCTTGTTATCTTGCATAAGCTTCACAGAAGTAATTGTGCCACACTGACTGAAGTGTTCTCGAAGCTCCTCCTCCGTGACATTATCATCAATGTTCTTCACATAGACATTTGAACCCTAAAAAATAAACAGAGACATATAAAGATAAATTGAATAGACAAGAAAAAGCAAGCAGAAATATTTAGGGAAAGGAATGGGTATAAAACTACCTTGAACCTTATGATCTGCTCTTTACGTTTCTCCTCAAATTGATGACGTAAAATTTGCTCACGCTCTGCTTTCTTCTGTGCCCTTGCTACATATAGAACTTCTGAGCCTACTCGATACAAACCATAGAATGAATTGAATGTTTAAAATCAGGCAAGCATCACCTGTTGGCAACCAAAAGTTATTAAGGAACAAACAACCTACCAAGTTGTGATCCATTCATCGCTTCCATTGCCTGTCTTGCATCATCTGGGTTATCAAAGTCTACAAAGCCAAAACCTCTTGACATCCCATTGTCTTCCTTTCTGATAACCAAGCTAGCAATTTTTCCGAACTTGGAGAACTTTTCCTGCAGAACCTCTTCAGTGACATCTGGATCCAAATTCTTCACATACAAATTTGTAAATTTAGCATCTGGGCTGGGCAAAATCCTTTCGCTCCTTTTGACAAACTTCCCAACATATCTGAGCCATGCATATCATTATGAAATAGTAAATATCCATAAGACCAAAGAGTGGGCAAGAACAAATAAAAAAAACACAATAAGGTATATGCTTACACACACATGCACATGCACACACAAACACATTAATGCACATATGGATAATCACATCTTTCAACATAGTAAGTAACAAGAAACTGCCGCACATACATCTGCCTGTCTCCAAAAGTGGATCCATTTAGCTTCTCAATTGCATCATTTGCAGATTCCTCACCCTCAAATTGAACAAAGCCATACCCTCTACTCTTCCCATCCTCTGACATAGCAACTTTGCAAGACAAAATATTTCCAAATTTCTGAAACATATCTTGAAGCCCCAGATTATCGATTGATTCATTCAAGTTCTGCCACAAAATCAAAATCCCTTTCAGTAAGAATCCAAATAAACAAAAAAGAATGATTATAGTCTATCTCAACCATTTCATGTTAAAAACATATAAATACCTTAACAAACACATTCCCTTTACCACTTCTTCTTGCATCAGGATCACGAAGCGACCACATCACCCTTATCAACTTGCCATTCAGGGTAGTGTGATTCTTTACCTCAATAGCATGAATCGCTACTCGAATCAAAAGAGGCGAAAACCAAAGAAAGTGGAATTTAATCAGATGTTTAAATCAAGTACATAATATAACAACAAATGAAAACCTAACATAACAATGAGACTTTCTCCCACTTCACCAATCAACCCATCACAATTTTTTAACAACCCCACTATAATATCCAAAACATAAATTTTGTTTCTATTCTAAAACCTTTCAGCAAGGCAACCAAAAAGCTCAGTGAAGAAGATATATTCAAGAGACCAATTAAATGAAGCAAGACTACAAAATCTTGAATTTGTATACTTTTCAAAGATGGGATTTAATGATTAATTGTATCCAACTTTTCCACCTTCTCAAAAGCCAACGAGACAGTAAAAGATGCTAGATGGTTCTGAATCTTTATAATTGTACTATCACCTCTGTAAACCTAATAATTGTGAAAAAGTCAATTAACTAAAATCTAACAATAAGAAAACTTGTCTTCCGTTTCTTTCCTAAATTCCAAAGCAGGCAAAAATAGTAGAGAATTTTTTCTAATTGATATAAACCATTGAAAAAAAAATCTATATTTATTTCATTGCAAATTAGTTCTTTATAACACAAAATAAAGGCCAGCATTTTCTCAAACAAACTTTCAAAATCGAATAATACCATGGAACCAAACACAACCAAAGGATAAACGGGTTTCCCAGTTATACTCACTAAAGCGTCCCCAATTCCCTTTCTTTCCCCGCACATTCCCAGGAATCAAACAAGCCGTAAAAAAGAAAACGAATATCTATAATCATTGCAAAAAAAAAAAAAAACATATAATTTGATATTTATTTCACTGCAAAGCAGTTTCCTGCAACACAAAATAATACCAACTTGCAAAATCGAATGATACCATCGAACCAAACAGAACCACAAATTCCCTTTCTTTTCCCACACATTACCAGAAACCAAACATCAAAAAACAAGCATTTTGTGTGTAAATTTTGATTTTCGTACAAATTGGATACTTATTTCCCTGCAAAGCAGTTTCTTGTAACACAAAATAATACAAACTTTCAGAATCGAATTATAGCATCAAACCAAACACAACCAAGAAAAGAAAACGAGTTTCTCAGTAATCCTCTAATCTAATGGCTTCAAATTCTCTTTCTTTTCCCGCACATTCCCAGGAACCAAACACACCCACAAAAAGAAACCAAAAAAGATCAAAAAACTAAATCAAACAGCAGTAACCAAGCATTGTGCGTGTGAGTTCCGATTTTTATATAATTGGATATTTATTTCCCTGCAAATCAGTTTCTTGCAACACAAAATAATACGAACTTTCAGAATCGAATTGTAGGATCGAACCGAACCAAACACAAATAAAGAGAAAAACGAGTTTCTCAATTATCCTCTCTAAGGCCTTCAAATTCCCTTTCTTTTCCCGCACATTCGTAGGAACCAAACACACCCACAAAAAGAAACAAAAAAAGATTTTTCTTTTTTTTTTTTAAAAAAAAAAACCTAAACCATACAAAGACAACAAGCATTGTGCGTATCAATTCCAATCCTCATATATACCGTCATCGGTAGAGAGGAAGTTGACGTAGCCGTAGCCGAGCGACCTCCCCGAGGACGTGTCCCTGCAGACGCGCACGGACGCGAGGCTCTTAAACTGGGAGAATGCGTCGTAGAGCTGGCCGTCCGTCATGTCCGGGTGGAGGTCACCCACGTAGAGCGACGCCGTCACCGTCTGAGACACCGCCATTGTTTCCTTTCGTTCGTTACCCTCCGATCACCACCCAAACGCTACCGGTTTTGCGAGTGATTAGTATGTGTAAGAGAGAGTGAGTGAGTGCGAAAGAGTCAGATAGAGAGAGAGAGAGTCAGAGTGTGATACCAGAGAGAGAGAGAGAGAGAGGGAGGTGTGTGAGGATTTTGCATGGAAGCAAAGGAGGTTAAGCCGTTCACTATAAGGATGCGTTAAGTGCGGAGCGAGTTTCACGCGGATAGATAGCGCGTGAGAGGCACCTTCCGAAGTTGTTAATGGAGTTACCTTCTAAGCGGGGGTTGCAAGAGTTTAATATGAGATATAACTACTTGGCGATAATTGTGCTGTTGACCAAATTCAAATTTAAAGAAAATTAAGGATTATGATATCTACAATTTCAAAGAAATAGTATATATAAATCAAAACAGTAGATTCTTAAATTATGTAATTTTGGTCATTTTTAAGTATCAAAACGCCTTAAAAATGCCATATATTAAAAATAGAGAAGTGCTACACATCCCAATTCTTTTTTTCCCAAATCATGTGCCACTATCGAGTAATTTTACAAGTCCTTTTATCTCTCTTGAGTCCTTCCAAGAATGATGTGGTTATTAAAATCACCATTTGATCAAAATTTATTATTGATCAATCACAAGCCCAATGGTAATTTTAATAATCACATCATTCTTGGAGGGACACAAGAGAGACTTGTAGCATTACTCGTCACTATCTCATGATATTTATTATTTTGGAAAATGTGTCATCAACTCATGGAATGGTGACATATCATTTAAGAACTAATTTTTGGAACAAAATTTTATAATACTTAGGGCTTGTTTGGAATTGCGTTTGAAGTGCCTAAAAATGCTTTTAACACTCAAAAAATCAGTTTGAAAACAAAAAGTACGCATTTGGTAAAAAAATTAAATGCGCTTTTAAGGGTTCGAAAAGCCTAAAAATTGCCAAAAAATACTTTTGACAAAAGCTTAAAAATGAAGCTTTTGCCTAAAAGCTCTATTTGTCAAACGCAATTCCAAACAAGCTGTTAGCATTTCTATAATATGTTATCGTTGAGAATTTGAGTATATTTTTATCGAGTAATTTTAGGTGGCTTACTTGTGTCCTACTAAGAATAATATGACTATTAAAATTACTATTGAGCTTATGATTGATCATTATTAAATTTTGATCAAATGATGATTTTAATAGCCACATCATTCTTAGTAGAATACAAGTAAAACACAAATAGGTCTTCTAGAATTACTCTATTTTCATAGTCTCTACAAAAGTGATGATAAAGCATTTTGAGAGAGTTATTTTTGGTTACTTGGATCACATGTCACCTTTTAATAGGGTATTGAATCATGATCCGGGAACTTAAGGTGCTCAATGGTCTATGACGTTGAATATAAACTCATTGATTATAACCATTTAACTCTGACATTGAATATATCAGTAAAGAGATAACTCACACGTGCGAGAGAGAAGCGGGTAATCAAGTGGGACCGGTGGCCTTAAAGACTGCTTCAAAACGCTTCCTACAACAACTTCTTTTCACAGGGATTCTTGGGCAGGACTTTTAAGGGTCTCCCTGTTCCACGGAAACAAACCCTTCTGTTTCTCTCCTCTATTTCCTCCACCTATATTTCCTTTCTTTTTTTTTTTTCCTTGTTTTTTTTTTTTCTCTAATAAGATAAAATTAAAGATAATTTGATTATTTATTATTAATTATAGAGTTTATATTAAAGTAAGTAATGCTAACATGTTTTAAGTAATGCAAAATCAGTCCATGCAATTGACCTACATTACAAATAATACATTCCAAGTATACAAAATAATTAAGAGATTCCTGAGATAAGCCAAAATAACAATTAAATCCATGCAGTCAAATTCAATCAAAACACTTGACGAATTCTATTAGTGTGCCACATCAGTATTAATAAAATGATGACACATGTCACTCTCAATAAAAAAATATATAAATATATAAATATGTATAGGCAGAAACAGCAAAAAACTAGAATAGAATTTTACAGCCCAAATAGAGTGTACCAAACATTCTTTATAGCTAGTATCAAACAAAGAAACGACCTGCTAATTGGAGAACATGAAGCTTTTCTATCCTCATTAAGTCATAAGTTGTAGCTACACTCAATTTTCTTATATTTCCAATGATAAATTAAATGGTACAACCACTGAACAAAACTAGTAAAAGGATGATTTACAATTCTTGCAATTGCAAAGAATGGAGGATCCTTGGGAGAGCCGAATTTCCAGTCAGAAGAATTGAACACGCCCAATTTACTGGCAACCAGACCTAGAACAAACATATATAGTTACAGAAGCAGCTATCCTTCCCAATCCATATAATAGCACAACGCCTCGCCGATCGCTGTAAATAAGAATCGGCCAGCAGAATACCCTTTGAACAAAGAATGAAAACTGAAACCTTAAAAGAGTTAAATTACAAAAATTGGAACTGCTTTATGCTAACAGGTGCAATAGGAGACCCATAATGCCCATAGGTAGCAGTTCAAAGAGAATCTCTCTTGATGAGCTGCTCACACTCAGCTGTCCTTCATTTAGAAACTCCTTACCAGACGTTACAGAGACATTTACAGACAAGGAACCTGAAACGTAAAAGATTATGTGCATGACAGAGATACTCAGTTCAAGTTATTTCTGATAAGAAATGTGACGAAAAAGTAAATGAGGGTTCATAATCAACTGAACTTACAATCATAGTTGGCCCATCCAATCCGTTGACGAGCTAGGTCATACACAATGATCTTATCTTTTAGAACAAGATCTGTCAAATGAAGAAACCAACAAGATTGTTGAACCAACTGTTATGATAGTAGAGTGAAGTTGGTGACAATTCGATGCTTGATTTGTTAGCTTTGATGCAATATTAATATTATGGAAAAACACAATTTACAATTAGCTAACACCCTCAATCAAATTGTATAATTTTAAGAAAGAATTGCTAAGTACTCAGAGTGCCATTGCATAGCCCATCAACTGCTTGTGATACCTTACATTTAGAACAAGATAATATGGCTCTGCTACCACACATTACCATTGATATTGCTAAAATACATCATGACCCACCACCTCCCAACCAAAAAGAAGAATTTTGAGGCAAAGGTGGTAACTTTTTGGAACAGGTTGTAAAAAAGCCAGTGGAACAATTATTGCCAAAGCATTGTAGCATGCAATAACTAAGGAAACAAAAGCAAACCACTGACATAACTACAATCTGATTGACAAGCCTAATACATTTGAAAATTCAAATGACATCCAACATCTTTTCATGCTACAGTGGTTCATTATATCTAAGGCACATGTGTGCGTGTATCAGAAGTAAGCATAAAACTACTGTAAGCACCAACATAAAAAAAAAAAAGAAGAAAAAAGAAGCAGCACACCGGATAGGCAAAACATAGCACTAAGGGACAATAAATCCTGCTCCAAATTGGTAAGTGCAATTGTTGCAACCTCATAAGTAATCGATCATATCATGCTATGTTGTGAAATGTGAAACTTGCATTGCTAAAGGGCCCATTTGGCTCTTGACTCAAAAACCAATTTGTAAAAACTGATCTCAGAAATGAATTCACAAAGGATGGACAATCACTAGTTTCAGGTTGCTTTTAAAATGTGATTTTCAGATTTCCAGAAAAACAGCTATTTTTAGGAAGTCTTTCAGTAAAAAGTAGTGTTGGAAATGCTACCAATTGCGTTTCCTGTGTTAGTGTTTTCAAGAATGTAAAAGGTCTTTGGAAATGCCACCAGAGAGGCCTTAAATAGCAGTGTGTTCCAAAGTAATAACTGTCACACTCACTACTACAGATGCAATGTTGAAATAAATGGGAGTCAAAGCAAATTGCTTTCTTACTAAGTTCAGAGTCTAACCTCCTAAAATTGTTACCCCTTCCTGAACTCTCTGAAAACCAATGCACCACATTGCTGCACCACCCTATAGCAACAAAGCAACCCATTAAAAGTAATGGCACAGTTTAACTAGAACCATGTTTGATTAAATAAATTGAACAAAGTAAGATTTTAGCAAAGGGGAAGTGGAATAACTTACAGAGAAACCAATATGTACAAGGTACTCTTCTGGTTTTAACACCATGGATGCACTGCCCGCAAAGTTTAAACTAACTGGAGGAAATATCTCGTTTACACTGAATACAAAACAAACACGGATCTCATTTTAATCTAAAGAAAATAAAAAGATTGCAAGACTAGAGAACCTTTTTAAAAGACATAGTTAAACATTGAAACATAAATGATGGGAAAAAACCTGGTGGAGACTAGATAACACTGGTTTCCATTTGAAATGGTGGGAGTCACAGATTGTTGAACAATTGCAGTTATCTGCACATTCAATAAGAAGTTCATTTATAGAACACAATGAAATTAAATTAAAAAAATTAAAAAAAAAATAATAATAATAAAAAAAACTCCTACAAGGCAAAGCAGCTTTTAGCCCGTGTCTCAAAATGAACCCATATAGTAAAACTAGTGATGTTTTTCATAGAAAAATATCCAGCCAAAGTTAATACTAATTTTGACAGCTGCTAAAGGGAAAGGAAGGAGCAAATGCAAAAAAAAAACAGATTGGGGGGGGGGGATTGGAGATGTTACAAAAGGAACTAAGTTTATTCCATGCCTTAATAAGTAGCATTTCCCCATCATGGTATATTAAATTAGGCAAATGAGAATGGAAGTGTTACCACTATAGGCTATTATAGAGACCTTCAAATGGATTTTTTTTTTTTTTTTTTAATAGCATCAGATAAAGTTCTTATGAAAGCTCTAGTTCGTTAAGTACAATAGGAAAATCCCTTCCCTTTATCCCGAGTCATTTGCATCACTGCTCATAATAACTTAAATTATTATGCTATTAACAGGGCATTATATGGAAACAGGACACCAGTTATGCTTCAATTTTATTAGCCCATCCTGTCAGTATAGCTATACTCACTTTCAAACAATTTTGAAAAAAAAAAAAAAAAACACAAACAAATAAGCAAACTTACAGAACTAACAAAGGGATCATAAGCTTCGTCCACAAGGTACGCCAAAGTTGTCCCAGAATCCACAATGGTTCCTTGGTTGTTTGATGTTGCAAATGCTGCAGGATCAATTGGCAACAGTTGCCCATTGACAGCAATGCTTTGCAGATATAAATTATAATGAGGCCTGAAATTTCCAAGAAGAAATCATCAAACATTGGGAAAAATTAGCATTTGAGGCTTTCAATTAAAACTTATTAAAGTATCTGACGGCAAGAATATGTATGTGCCTAACAAATACTCGACCCAAGCAATAAAAGGAACTCAAGCAGCAGAACAACTTTACAATGAAGAAAAGTATGACTTCTGTTTCAGACTCTAATATGCTAAATATATCTCAATGATCCTTAAGCTGTAAGAGGAGATGGATATGCAATCTGGCTGCACTATCGTGACCAAAAGAGAAGAAAACATGTCTGAGTGAATGAAAAAATAGATACAACTGGCCAAAAAGAAGTAACTAATAACCTAAATAGATAGGTTTCAATAATTCCCACACTATTCGAATATAACCCAAATGTCAGAGTTAAAAGCACTGGCAACAAAATGAAATTTCCTGGGAAAGAGGACATACTGTGATGGGACAAGTGGACTGTAGACAATGCCTGGCTCCAAAATCTCACCAAGAACCAATATACCCCCACCATTGCCACCTCCTTTCAAGCAATGGGAGAACACTTTGGGAGTGATGGCTCGAGATGACAATTGTGAAATAACAGAAAGATCACCTTGTCCAAAACCAAATATCCCATCGACTGCTTTATCTGTCTTAGTCAAGTCCCCAGATTGATAGGTGCTACACCTGTATCCAACACCACCATCGTAGTCAGTAAGCTTTGACCGACAAAACCAAAATGGATGGAATGTGAAACTAATAGCAACCATCACAATATCAAGAAAATTGATGGGTAGAAAGGTGAACATATGTTTATTTACAAAATTGAAATGACTGTGTGACATTGGGTCTTCAATTGCCAGTATTAGATAAAAGTTCATTGCTGTAGCTAAAGACAGACAATTTTTATGATACCTACTGTAGCAATATAAGTTCTATCTACTTCATAAAAAATATCTTGTCAACGTTTTTCTTATTGAACTTCTCCAATACACACACACAGCCATTTTTGCATAAGTCGTGGTAGCTTACCCAAAAACAATGGGCGCTGAAGAGTTAGCAATCAAAGACTGCCCAAGAACCATGTCAAAATACAGCGCATCTGAGACATAATAACCTGATGTTCCACTTCCATCTCCATATTGAAACGAGTAACTACACTGATTACTCTGAGGAGAGCATTGAGTTGCCGCAGTTTGCAATGCAGAAGTGCACATTGGATCTGAGCAGGGGACCACCGCAGCAGTTGATGAACTGGCAGCATCGAAAAAATTGAGCTGAACCTGCAAAAACATGAAAGTGGAATAAGGATGAAATTCAACCCTTTATTCAAAAAAACTTCAAAGAATGAAGGATAATGACAAGAACAAGCTCAAGATACAGAATCTTACTCCAAGTCCACTAGATTGGGGACAATCACTGCAGGAATTACAGGTAACCCACAAGATGTCACTTCCAGTATCAATCTGTACATTGAATTCTCTTGGAGGAGAGCCCAATTTAACTTTTGTGAAATAAAGCCTACATGAAATCAAAGACCCAATTATTTTCAAGATAACCAACAATGCGTATCCAAAGGAGGGGGGAAATATATTTCCAGAGACCCATCAGTCAATCATGAAAAGAGCATGAAACAGAACAAAATCCTTAAACTGAAGGGGACCAAAACGAAGACGAATATCAAAGGCAAAACACCAAAGATCCATGCCTAGTCAGCATCATAAGCCAATCAATATCAGGTAAAAAAGTACTCCAAACCCCATCAAATTCTCAATCAATCAGTCTCAGTTTGGTTGCTAGGTACGAGAACATGTACTCATTTTCAAGAATCAACAGCAAGAAGACCCGCAAGACTCATTCTTTCTTTAATTTTCTTACTCCTTTTCATTTTTTCTCCTTTCCATTTTCTCAAGAGCCAAAAGGAGCATTACAATACCCAAGACGAAAAACATAACGAAATACATACAGTGAATAGTAAATACTTACGCGAAAAAGAAGAACAGCAATGATTAACAGAGACCCAAAAACTTTACCAATTCGAAACAAACTCATCAATGCAAGCACGCTAAGTAGCACAGAAAATTAAAACCCACGAATGAATGGTAAATTTACCAATCGTACCCGACGAAGTAGGGATCGGAGGAGCCTTGGACGGAGAAGTCAACAACGCCGCTGACCGCGCCTCGCAAGAATCGGGCGTGCCTGGCTCGGTCCCGTGCTCTGAGGCGGTCGAGCTCGACCCGGCGAGTCAAAGGAAAGGCCCTCTCCAGAGGGAGAAGGGTGGGCGGAAGGACGCAGTAGACCACTGAGACGAGAACGGCGGCGCAGGCCGCGAGCAGTGGGACTAAGCCCCGCATTTCGGTGGGTTTGTCTGTACGCGCGTTTGAGGAGGTGCGAGAGATCAATGCTTGTGCTTGTGCTACTGCTTGCTTCTGTGCATTGGGAATTTTGGGAGGGAGACACTGACACACACACGCAGTGTACACGGAGAGAGAGAGAGAGAGAGAGAAGCGTTGCTTGCTGAATGCTGATTAACGGAAATGGCAAAATTCGGATTATATTATTATTATTATAGTAATTATATGGGGGGCTTGAAATTCACGGAAGTCGTTCTAATCCAATATATTTCGCTAATTATTATTACTAATCAAGTCAACTTTACCTTCTTTTTTTTTTTTTTTTTTTTTTTCCTATTCATACGAGGAAAGCAAACAACAAACTAAAAAAATACAAAGGAGGGTTTTGTCACTCTTAATCCTAACAAAAAAAAAAATGGGAATCGTCAAGAATGCTTCTAAACACAGAGTAAAAAACGGCTCATTTAGCAACTGAGTGTACTAAAAAATTAGCACATCTAAAAACCTTAAAAGTAGTCCAAAATGAAATAAAAAAGAGTTAATGATTACAGTCACTAATGATAGGAGTATTTGATTATAAAAGTTTGTTTCAAGTTTTCACCCAACTCTTTTTTCAATTTTTTTTTTTTAACATATCCACACAAAAGGATTAAGAAAAATTTGAATTAGTGACCCATTTTTATGAGACATAACCACCTTACTCTCTTATTTAATTGAGAACAAAAAAAATACCAGCAAGAGTTAAATTGGTCGTGGGCCATGAAAATTGTCATTTCATAATAGAGAAAAAAACATAGAGAGAGAGAGAGAGATATATATAGCAAGGGTTTTTTTTTTTTTTTTTTTTTGGACTATATATTATGGTCTTGGGTCTTCTTAACGTAAGGTACATTCTTTTTTTCTCTATTTCATTAACGTAAGGTACATTCAGTGTGTACGTACTCAGCACGCCTTTCTTGACCGACGACGAGGAGCAACAACGACGGGAGACCACATAAGTCAAATAGTCAATAAATTTATCTGTTTAAGTTAATAAAAAATTATTAACTTCATTATTTAAGTTAGTATTTTAATGTGTAGTTAATTATTAAATCATCACTTATTAAAACTTTGAGTATTATAAGATGGCTCGGTAATAAATCGCTTCTTTGAAAGTATGCCCTGTTTGTTCTACCGCAACAATCAATTACTTTTCCGAGTAAAAAAAATTAGACATTCTAATCTTTTGAAGTCAATACTTTTGATGCTATTTGATGCATTGTTCAAATTCAAAACATTAATACTAATATTATGTAAAATTACTATTTATTAAATTTGAATTCAAAATGTTATTATTATTATTTTTTTTTCAGATTAAAGAAAGGAAAACCAACCTACGTACCCTCTTTAATCTTTACTTGTTACTTTTAGTTTTTGAATGGTTATAATAATCCTTCACTTATTTGAAAATTGAATTTATGTATGGGTTTAGTGTGTATATATATATATATATATATATAAACCTTTAAATATTCCACTTGTTCAAATAAAAAAGTTGTTTAATTAATATATAATAAGCTTGCTTTTCTTGTTGAGATACCATGTACCAAAAGATCAACTTTTTCGTTTTTTATATTTGAAAATTGATAGCTTTATGATCTCCTTCTTTAATTTTGAATGCTCAAAGCTCGTTTCTGTGTCCACATGAATTAATTAACGTACAAGCTTCGTAGGTTTATACTGGAAATGTGTATATGTATTATAAATTATAATTACCTGATTTCGTGAGATTGCCTGATTTCGTGAGCTTTTAGTTTGCCAGCAACTTCAAGTTTTTCAATTGATGAGCGGGAGAAAAAAACTAAACTGGCCAATATATAGGAAGAAAGATAGAAAACTTGCTAAAGAAATTTGGAGTGATTGCCGTATGGCCCGTATCCAACACACGCTTCACCGTCGAAGCATTCTTTTAATCAAGATGTTTAGGTTTCGGCCATAATAGTTGATGTTCTAAATCGAGCTATAATAGCCATTCTTCAACTTTTGCTAATGTACGATAAAGATATAAATCATTTATGATACATGATGATTTGGTTGCCCTAAGATTTGTTTGTATTTAAAATTATTCAAATCACTTGCCAATCTCTTTAAATCAGTGGCATAGCCCGCGTTTTGATTGAGGGGGCTCAAGATTAAAAAAAATAATAATTAAAAAAAATTTAAAATGTAAGTAATGAAATAAATAAACAACCAATTGGCATATTCTTTGAACTATGCTAAATAAAAACAAAACCATGCTTTTTTCAAATTGTGTTTTTCAAAAATTATGTTTAACTTTAGTAGATATGCTCATGTGCGAAACTACATGGTGGCTTGGGGTCATCCTTAAAAATAAAATTTGTACCCAAACTTTTAATTTTTTATTTTTTATTTTACCCTTTGGACTTCAAATGCTAGTCGTTCCACCCCTGGATATATTTTTTTAGATTTGGTCTTCAACATTAGGATGGTAATTTTAAAATTTTGTTCTTAAGCAAGAATTTACTAATAAGTTTTCTAAATTTATCTCGATATGAGCTCGTTTAAAACTTTATTGGAATTCAATAGAATCATTGTTGTTCTCTAAAAGTAAATCAATGTAAAATTTTGACTATCTACTTAAAAACTTTTCAAGAAAGAGAAATTGTTTAAAAAAAGAAAAGCTTGATTTTTTCTTTGTTTTATAGGTAGTATTTTATGAGTAATTTTAGAAGTCCCTCTTGTGTCCCTAAAAAAATGAGGTGACTTTTAAAATCACTATTTGATAAAAATCTAATAATGATCAATCACAAGCCCAATTGTAATTTTAAGAGTCACTCATTTTTGGAGTGACATAAGATTGACTTGTAACATTACTTGTCTTTTAGGGTACAACTCCCAAAAAAAAAAAAAAAAAAATCAAAACTGACCTAAATTTGCTATGGCACTGATATATTCTTGTTCAAACTTTGTGAATTGTGAAATGGAAACATAGTTTAAGTCTTTTAACTTTTTTGTATTATAATCTGATTTTTTTTTCTTTTATTTTTTTTATTTTTTTAGTAGCTTTAATTTGACTCAAGTGCAATTTTTTTTTTAGTCACTCAAGTACAATTTTTTTTAAAAAAAAAAAAAAACTCAAGTACATTTAACTTTCAAAAAATTGCCCCTTTCCATTTCCCTGTAATTGTATGGCATAGAAATGAGAAGGAAACAAAAAATTCATGAAGACAAAAATCACCTCACCCTACTCTTAACTCGGAAGTCTCATGACTCACTTAAAAAAAAAAAAAAAAAAATGTTATGACTCACGCTGAATGGCTGAAGATTGCTTTAAAAGGTTTTACCTTTTGTTTCATGTTTTAATGAAACGATGTGTTTAAATGGTGTTTTAATGAAACATCATGTTTAGATTTTCAATCATTTTCTTTCTGAACTTAAACGCCCCATTTCAATCTTCTTCATGAGTCTATGTCTTAACCTAACTTTTTAAATTCATCTCTGCAGCTAAAAGTTTGAAATTTGAAACTATGAAACATCATCTTCGCTTGCCCTTGTAGTAATGTTGATACTCCTAATGATTAGTTGAAGGTGGGCAACTAGAATATGCAAAAAATTCTACTAGGGATAAGGATAATTTTTGTGGGTTGAGAGGGGGCAACCCCTGGTTCAAATAGAGTTTTGTATACAATTATATTAATTAAGAAAGGCCTCCTTGAGCTTTGAGCTTTTATCTCTTCACTTTGTTATGAAATTCAAATTACAATTACCATCAAATCTGCTTCCGATCAATCTTTATAAGAAATTATTCTATAATGACTAATTATCTATTATGGAACTATATATATGGTATATTCTAACACGTGCTTTCACTATCACGTTTCTTGAACGAGAAAGCTCAATTTCCTTTTGAGAACCCTTTTTTTTTTTTTTTTCATTCAAAATCCTTATGTCATTCCTTAGTTCTCATAAATGGATCCAATATAAACTGTGAGATTTTTTTAGAGTTTAAGATTATATTAATTTAGTACCCATGATGCATAAAGAATAAACCTTACATAAATTTTATATATCTCAATAAGAAGTGTAAAGATAAGAAAGATGAGAAAAGGTTCGAGAAAGATGTTAGAACATCCCAAGCCATTTATTTAAACATGAAATGTCATACAAATATAAAACACACCAGTTGTAAGTACTTTAAGAAATAAAAAAAGACAAACCATATAAGCTTCTTAGTTCCATGTGGTATGATATATAAGCATTGATCTCAATAATAATTGTAAGGAGAAAAATTATGATAAGATGCTCAAGAGAAAGATGTTAGAAAATTCCAAGCCATTTATTTAAACGTGAAAAGTCATAAAAACATAAGACATACCCCTTGTAAGTGCTTTAAGAAATCGAAGGACAAACTATATAAAACCTAAATCGAAGATATCATATAGCTCTGTTTCTGTTTTCAAAAAGTGTCAATTTGACCTTTTGAAGCTTCGCAAGCACATCTTTAATATCAACTCTTTCGTCTGGTAACTCTTCAGAACATTTTAAGCCTAATTCCATGATAGATAAAAGAACACTTTGCATGATGGTTACATCTCTTCCAGTTTCTGCTCTCAATAAACCGTCATCCACTACTTCCATCATTCTGTCAGGAAGTGATGCCTTTATCCATTGCCTCATGGTCAACTCTCCTACAAACATGTCGTTCGTAGGTTTCTTCCTTGTGATCATCTCCAACAATGTTATACCGTAACTATGAACATCGCCTTTGATTGAGACTTTTCCTTCAAAACCATACTCTATCCAAACTCGCAATTGTACAAAAAGCCTTTAAGTTAGAAATTAAAAAATAAAATAAAAAAACAATAAAAAAGGCTATCAACATATCGTCAAGAAGAGAAGTTGTATGTATATATATATATATATATATATATATATATATATATATATATATAAATATGTATTTAATTATTGTACCCATACATCAAACTATCTAATGGTATATATATTATATAACAAACTCTTTAAAGAATAATTATAATTATGCTATGAACAACTTTTAATAAGTCTACATACTTTATGTGCCGACTTTTGTTGTTTGGAAT
>NC_081549.1:1136167-1142391 GCF_901000735.1 Corylus avellana | reverse complement strand
CAATGTTTCCTAAAAATGATTTAGCAGTGAAGTTTGCAAAAGGCCCCCTAGATGGTATCTCTCCATATAGCTTGTTGAAAGACACATTCAAATACTTGAGATTTGGAAGTGCCTCAAGAGACTTAGGAATTACACCATAGAGATTATTGTTTGAGAGATCTAACATATCCAATCCTTTCAAGTTTCCAAAAGATGGTGAAATGCCTCCTTGAAATGCGTTCTTTGACAAGTCAAGATAATTTAGGCTTTCAAAAGCTCCAATTATGCTTGGAATATTTCCAGTAATTTGGTTTTGAGATAGATCGACATATTCAATAGTAATCGATTTTTTCATGTTTGGAGACAAGTATCCCCCAAGGAAATTCAACGATAGTTGCAAAACCAGTAAATTTTCAAGGCTCCATAAATTTAATGGTATTGATGATTCCAGTCTATTAGAACTAAGGTTCAGCCAATGTAATCGACTAAGATCTGCAATGCAATTTGGGATAGATCCAGAGATTTTGTTATTTGAGACATATAACTTGCCTAAATTCTTTAACTGACATACATCTTCTGGAATGAATCCTTCAATCTTATTATCATCAAGAAACAATCTTTGCAACCTCTCCAATCCCCCAATTGTTGACGGTATGTTTCCGGTCAAATTGTTATCGCCTAAAGCAAGCAAGTTCAAGCCTTTTAAGGAACCGATTTCCATAGGAATATGACCTTTTATTTGGCTTTGTTCTGCAATAAATTCTTGAAGGGAAACTGAAAAGTTTCCAATGGAATTTGGAATTTTAATATCCAAGGGATTGTAAGATATGGACAGGGATTTCAAAAATCTACAATTAGATAAAGATGAAAGAAAATTAGGCTCTTGATCTCCAGGCTCCCCTGTTAGTTGATTGGTATCCAAAGAAAGGGTTTCAAGGTACTTTAAGTTTCCAAGGCTTTTTGGTATTGGTCCAGAGAGCATGTTGTCGGAAAATTCTATTAAGACGAGGTTGGAACAATTTGAAAGATACGATGGGAAGGGACCACTAAATTTGTTGCCACCAAAATAAAGATTTTCAAGATTTGGGCAAGAAAGCTCAGTATCTAATGGAAGATTTCCAGACAAGAAATTATCTGTCAAGATAATTTCTTGTAGAGAGGAAATGTTGAAATTTGTTTGGGATATTTCCCCCGTGAGATGATTCATTGCCAAATACAATAGTTTCAGATTTGGAAGACGCCATAAACTACTGGGAATGCTTCCTTCAATGTTGTTACTCTCAATGGTAAACGCAGTTAAGCTCGACAAGTTACTTATGGTAGGAGGTATACTACCGGTTAACTTGTTACCTCCAAGAGCTAGCCTTTCAAGCTTTTCTAATACCAAAAAACCTTGTGGAATACTCCCATCAAATCTATTGTATGCCAGAGATAAGTCTGCAAGCTCTCTACAATAATTCATTTGTGAAGGGAGCGTACCGTTGAATTTGTTGTGCAAAAGATAAAGTCCTTGAAGATTAGGACAGTGACTGCAGAGATCCATTGGAAGAGTTCCTGAGATGTGATTATATGAAAGACCAAGTAGCACCAGAGCAGACATGTTAAAAATGACAGAAGGAAATGGACCAATGAGGCTATTGGATTCCAAATTCAAGTATTTTAACGACGACATATTGCCAAGGGTCGATGGTATTGCGCCCATAAGATGGTTCGCACTGATATCTATGTTTTGAAGCTTCCGACAATTATGCAAAGTTGGAGGGATGCTACCTTCCAATTGGTTGTATGGCAACAAGAGTTTTCTCAAGCGATGAAGGCGACTGATCTCATGTGGGAGAGAACCACAGAAGCTGTTACTAGAAAGATCAAGTGAGACCAGAAAAGAGAGGTTACCAATATGTGGAGAAATGGTGCCATTGAGTCCCATGTAGGAAAGGTGCAAAGCAGTGACTCTTTGCCTGCGTCTGCTGCAAGAGATGCCATTCCAATTGCAGAAGTTTGTAGTTGTGGACCAATTAGCAGCCAAGACAGTTTGGTTTGGACTGGAAGTGAGTTTAGATTTGAAGGCAATGAGAGCTGCTTGATCGGTAAAGCTGGTGGTGGAAGATTGGGCCAAGTACTGAAGCATGCATGAGTACTGCACTAACAGAAAACCCAAGAGCTGGAGAATATTGAAGGGCCTTTCTATTAGTAGCTTCATGAGTACTGTATTTGCAAGAGAGAGAGAGAGAGAGAGAAATAGATAGAGAAGGGATGGAGTTTATGAAAAAGAAGGCGTAGGAATAAGAAAGGGTGTTAAGCGGCTTTTATAGTACTGGAAGTGAAGCATTGTATTTTAATCTCATCGCCCAAGAGAAACTTCAATCTCGTTTAATTACTCTTCTTCTAAGCTGTGGGTTTTTCCTCTTAAACAGTTTAGAAGAAGAGTAAACTGTGGGTTTTTCGGTTTTTCCTCTTAAACAGTTGGCATTGTGGAAGACTATGCCACGCATATTCCTCTTCAACACTAATTGGCTTTGTGAATGGGAAGTAATTCTAGCTGCAAAGGGATATGATGATTTGCACGCCTTAATATATACATTTCACTACAACGATTTTGACCATCAATAAAGATTTTGGGCCAACCATAATTCTGGATTAGGCAAATGAGACAGTGATACTATATACTACATTCTTATCATTTTGATTAAACATTTTCACTAATAATTTTGACACATATTTATAAATTTTTATAGATATTTTTTTGATGATACACATTATTTGATAAATGACTCAATTTCTATTTTAAATTATGTTTATCATATTTTTAGTTTGACTCCAACAATAATAATTATCGTGCTCCTCCGCACACATATTTTTTAAGTGTTCATTCCTTAACATGATAATAACAAATTATTATTGAATGAAATAATAAATAAAAGTATACTTAACTTCGAAATGATGATTTTTATGAAACATGACAAGGAAGAAGTGGTCAAGTTGTCAAAGAAAGATAAATGGACTCTGAAGGTTGACTGATTTGTGCATGCATGTTCCCAAATTTCTCTCCCGTCAACATAACCGAAGAAAACGACTCACTATGACGAGAGAGAAATTTCTACGAGCCAATTGGAAAATATGGCCAAGATGTTGATTAACATTAATTGCGATATAGACTGAAACCTGCATCCTGGTTTTTCCGTGAAGGCAGGGATAGAAAATAATGTCTTATCAAATACTAATGCGAGACTACAATCTTGGCCTGTGACTCTGTTTTTGGTCGATCGGTTACCATCACAATAAATTCAATTGATCTTGGGAGAAGACTGAAAATGAGAGTCAACATAGGAGGGACGAAGACCCAAAGTCTTCTGAGTAATTTGACTTGATTTGTGTCTTATTAGTATAAACAGGTGGATTTTCATGTTATTGATGTACAAAGCTTTTGTATATTCAACTTGATTTCTTTAACGACTTGTAACGTGATGAATATACTGTTACGTCGCTTAAATTTTTTAAATGATGTCATACTATATGTATAGGTAGATGAAATAAAAGGATTAGGAAGATTTCACTTATTGAAATGTCAAACTTTTTTTTTTTTTTTACATGTCCGCATAAGAGGGAGAAGAGAATTTGAACTAGTGACCTTCGCTTCATTAGACGTGGTCCCAGCGGATTGAGCCATCTCTTGGAGACATTAAAATGTCAAACTTTTTTTTTTTGACATGTCCACACAAGAGGAGGGAGGAAGATTCGAACTAGTGACTTTCGCTTCATTAAGCGTAGTTCCAACCGATTGAACTACCTCTTGGGGACTTGGCGCTGCTTGAATGTGTCTATATTATTATTGTCATTTCATATATATATATTGCATTCATTGTACCTATAAATTGACCCATGAGTAATGCTAGGTACAATTTTTTTATCTTCTTAAAACTGATGTGACTTTTAAAATCACAATTAAATTTTATATGAATCATACTTGAATTTTGATCAAATAGTTTATATTTAGCTTTTAGTACTGCAATACATGTCGAATGGTAGTCATAATTGTTCCCTCAACATTTTTTTATTTTTTGAACAGAAACCTATATATATTTCTATGACGAACGCTATGACAATCGAGAGAATATTTCTACGAGACATGACACGACAATTGGAAAAAATGGCCAAGATGTTGATACAGGTCTCCGGAGGTTGACATACATTAATTGTGTTCCTGGTTATGCCGTGAAGGCAGGGAGGGATAGAGGGTTTGTTGCACATCTTCCTCTGCCTCAAATTAATTCATATAAATTTGATCATAAGTGAGCTGCTCCCGATCGATCTCCAACTAAACTTTGGCTTAATATTTCATGATGATGCTAATTAATTATGATTATATTAATTTAAGATACTTCTAAGGTCTTATCATATACTAATGCGAGACTACAATCTTGGCCTGTGGCTCTGTTTCTTGGTCAAAACTTCTGATGTTATTTGGTGCGTTGTTGGAATTCAAAACGTTAGTACTAATATTATGTAATATTCCACTTGTTCAAATAAAAAAGTTGTTTAATTAATATAATAAGCTTGCTTTTCTTGCGTGTAGGAAAGGTTCAAAGCAGTGACTCTTTGCCTGCGTCGGCTACACGAAACACCAATCCAATTGCAGAAGTTTCTAGTTGTGGACCAATTACCAGCCAAGACAGTTTCGTTTGAACTGGAACTGATTTTAGAATTGAAAGCAATGAGAGCTGATCGGTCGGTAAAGTTGGTGGAAGAGTGAGCCAACTGAAACGTGCATGACTGCGCTAACAAAAAACCCAAGAACAGGAGAATGGAGTGCGTTTTTGTTTGCATCATGATGAATGTTCACGAGAGATCTAGATAGTGAGAGAAGGGTGAGAGTTTATAGAAAAAGAAGGCTTTTTATGGTTGAAGTGAAGCATTTCATCTTCTTTGACTAGTCGCTCTATCTTGACTATATAATGGTGAAGTGATCACTTAATTGAGGAGTTTAAAGTCACGGGTGATCCAAAAAGGAGGAAAGTAGAGAAATAAAAGGAAAAGAAGAGGAAGGACCGAAGGAGGGAGTATGTGGGGGAAAAGAAAAGGAAATGAGAGTAGTTGCGTGTGATGGTTTCTTTCTTTTATTTTTTAGGAAAAATTATAGTTTAACCCCTCAAAGTTGATAGCGTTTTTCAATTCGAACACCAAAGTTTTAAATTTTTGCAATTTGACAAATTTTATCCAAAACTTTCCATATTGCCCATAATTTTTATTTTTTTATTTTTTATAAAAAAAATTTAAAAAAATTCGGAGTGGCTTCTTTGGTCATCTGGTCATTTTTGCACCTCCAAATTTGTTTTCGTTTTCATTAAAAAAAAAAAAAAAAAATCAGGGGCAATATGAGAATTTTGGGATGATATTGGTCAAATTGAAAAAAATTGAAACTTTGTGGGGATGGATTGCAAAAATTGAAACTTTGATGTTCGAATTGAAAAACGCTGTCAACTTTAGGGGGGTAAACTGTAATTTTCCCTATTTTTTATTTCATAGTGTTGTGATTTTGAGTGTGTGAATAGTGAAGGATGGGGATGTATGATTGAGTGCGTGAATAATGAAGGATGAGATTATTATTACTTTTATGATAGTGTGAAAATCATTAAGTATCTTTAATTTCTTATTAAATAAATTCACCCATCTTTGAACGACCACTTTCTCATTTTTAACGCAGCACCTAACTTTTATTTTTCTCAGATTTCTTCTTAATTCTAGGTAACATGTTCCGTTCTTCTTATTATTTTATTTTATTTTATTTTATTTTTCTCTGGTTGCCGACACTTCCTCAATCACTCACCCCCTCAACATTCATGAGAAGGATAATCTTGATCGTGTGTTGTACGATGAAGGTGAAGTGAGTTATTTTTTTTGACATGTTCATACAAGAGAAAGGGAGAGAAATACGAACTAGTGACCTCTACTTTATGAAACGTGGCCTATAGCCAATTGAACTATCCCTTAAAGACAGGTGATGTGAATTTTATAATAAAAGAAAAGTCGTTTGACATATATATACAGACTTTGCAATTCAATGCTAAAATGAAAAGTCTGAGAAAAAAAAAAAAAAAAAAAAAAAAAAAGAAAAGTCTGAAACCTCAGCAGCCAATAGGGGCAGGAATAGACAAGACACTCTTTTATAAATCTTTGTTTTAGTCTATTTTTTGGTCTCTGTGGACCACACTCAAATGGTGATATATATATTTGTCGTGTTTTACATT
>NC_081549.1:1124400-1136067 GCF_901000735.1 Corylus avellana | reverse complement strand
CCAATAGATAGGAAACTTGTTAAAGACATCAGTTACTTCCCAAAGGATCACTCTTCCTTAAAGAGTGACTAAATTTGGAGCGATTGCCAGATGGAACACACTTCACTGTTGGAGCATTCTTTTAATCAAGTTGTTTAAGTTTCGGCTACAGTAGTTGATGTTCTAAATCGAGTCATAGCAGCCATTCTTCAACCTTTGCTAACGGACTGTTTATCTTACCAAGGCGTGATAAAGATATAATTTTTTTTTTTTATGATAAATGATGATTTTGTTTTAACATATGGATGTAGGCTTCTCTATTTTTTATTTTATTTTTTATTTTTTTTAAGTTCATATATATATGTACATATATAAGTCAGTAAATTGGTCATATTAATTTTTTGGCGTTTGAGATTATATTAATTTAGTACCTGTGAAGCATAAAGAATAAACCTTGAGTAAATTTAATATATGATCTCAATAAGAAATGTAAGAAGAAAAAAAGATGAGAAAAGGGTAAAGAGAAAGATGTTAGAAAATCCCAGGCCATTTATTTAAACGTGAGAAGCCATACAAACATAAAACACACTACTTGAAAGTACTTTAAGAAATAAAAAGGACAAACCAAATAAAACCTAGATAAAAGGTATCAGATACCCCGATTTTTGTTTTCAGAAAGTGCCAGTTTAATTTTTTGAAGTTTCACAAGCACATCTTTGATATCGACTCTTTCATTTGGTAACTCTTCAGAACACCTTAAGCCTAATTCCATGATGGATGATAGAACACTTTGCATGGTAGTTACATCTCTTCCATTTTCTGTTCTCAATAAACTGTCATCCACAACTTCCATCATTCTATCAGGAAGTGATGCATTTATCCATTGCCTCATAGTCAATTCTCCTTCAAACATGTTGTCGGTAGGTTTCTTCTTTGTGATCATCTCCAACAATGTTATACCGTAGCTATAAACATCGCCTTTGATGGAGACTTTTCCTTCAAAACCATACTCTATCCACACTCGCAATTGTACAAAAAGTCTTTAAGTTAGTTATTCAATTATATATATAAAAAAGCTCATCTAAATATGGATTGGTTGTACTCATCTAGAATGACTTCATATTAAGCTAGTGAGCAAGAAGCATATAACGTGATTGTCCTTGATAGAAATATTTTTTTTTAAAGTATTTTAGAATAATTAGCAATCGATTCATAAGAGGAATAAATATGTAATCATATTTTGTGTAGTTATTGGTAGTGCATATTCAAATATAAACGTATGAATATGAAGCCTATATAAAATTGAATCATCAAAAATTTCCATTTACATTTGTATTCTTGAAACTAGCAACTATTGTTGTTCATGATATTAGACATTTTTAGATAGTTACTCTCATACCAATAAAATAAGTAGAGGTGAATTCATGTACCTGGAGCAATATAGCCAAGTGTACCAAGAGTTTTGGTTTGTGTAGCATCTTTGTTTTCGATCAAAATCTTTGCAATGCCAAAGTCACCCACATGTGCAACCATGTCCTCATCTAGAAGGATATTGGTAGGCTTCAAATCGCAGTGAACCACAGATTCTGATAGACAGTGGTGGAGATAGTCCAACGCCGATGCAACATCAACCATAATGTTTACTCTTTGAAGAAGATTCAAGCAGTAGTTATAAGAGTATAACCACCTTTCAAGGCTACCGTTCGACATGTATTGTAGTACTAAAGCTCTAAACTCAGGGTTGGAGCATGTACTTATGACTTTAACAAGATTCCTATGTCGGATTATCCGTAAGACCTTGCATTCTGCATCAAAACTTTTGAAAGCATCGGCCAATTGCAAATTTAGAACTTTAATAGCAACAACAGTCCCGTCAAGCAACACACCTTTGTACACAGAACCAAAACCTCCAGCTCCAAGCAAGTTGCTTTCACAAAAGTTGTTTGTCCCTTGGCAAAGCTCTTGATATGATACCATTCTATGCTTTGATAAAGACAATGTATTAAATAAACTTGGAAGCTGTATTTTACTTTCTCGGTGTCTTCTCAACATATAGACCAATGCTAGACAGAGTATAATTGAAGCAATGGTAGCAAGAAAATATTTGAGCAGACTCTGTTTCACCTTTGATCCTTTGGAGCTCAGACTTGGACAAGGTAAAACTCCAAAAATTGGATTCCCACAAAGTGCTTTGTTTCCTAAAAATGATTTAGTTGTGAAATTTGCAAAAGGCCCGCTAGATGGTATCTCTCCGGATAGCTTGTTGAAAGACACATTAAAATACTTGAGATGCAAAAGTGCCTCAAGAGAATTAGAAATTACACCAGAGAGATTATTGTATGAGAGGTTTAACACATCTAATCCTTTCAAGTCTCCAAAAGATTGTGGAATTTCTCCTTGAAATGAGTTCCTTGACAAATCAAGATAACCTAGGCTTTCAAAAGCTCCAATGATGCTTGGAATACTTCCAGTAATTTGGTTTCGAGATAAATCAATGCGTTCAATAGCATCCAATTTTTTCATGTTTGGAGACAAATATCCATCAAGGAAATTGGATGATAGGTCCAAAAACAATAGATTCTCAAGGTTCCATAAATTTAATGGTATTGGTGATTCCAGCCTATTAGAACGCAGGTATAGCCTTTGCAAAATATTGAGGTTCGAAATGCAATTTGGGATAGATCCAGAGATTTTGTTATTTGAAAGATCTAACTCGCCTAAGTTCTTTAGCTGACATATGCTTTCTGGAATGGATCCTTTGATTTTATTACCACCAAGATATAATCTTTGTAACCCCTCCAATCCTCCAATTGTGGATGGTATGTTTCCAGTCAAATTGTTATTGCTCAGATCAAGCAAGGTCAAGCCTCTTAAAGAACCTATACTCACTGGAACGCGACCTTTTATTTGGCATTGGTTTGCATAAATGGTTTTAAGGGTGGTTGAAAAGTTTCCGATGGAATCCGAAAGAGTAATATCCAATGGATTATTGAATATGGACAGAACTTCCAAAACTCTGCAATTAGATAAGTATGAAAGGAAATTAAGCTCTTGATCTTTAGGCTCTCCTGTTAGCTGATTGTCATTTAGAACAAGCTTTTGAAGGTATTTTAAGTGTCCAAGACTTTTTGGTATTGGTCCAGAGAGTATGTTTGAACCTAAATCTAATAGGACGAGCTTGGAACAATTTGAAAGATACGATGGGATGAGACCACTAAATTTGTTGACAGCAAAATATAGATATTCAAGACTGGGGCAGGAAAATTCAGAATTTGATGGAAGATTGCCATATAGGGAATTATTAAACAAGGAGATTATTTGTAGAGAGGACATGTTGAAAAGGCTTTGGGGGATTGTCCCTGTGAGATAATTATCTTGGAAAAGCAATTGTCCCAGATTGGAAAGGCGCCATAAATCACTCGGAATGCTTCCTTTAATGTTGTTTTCCTCAATTGCAAATGCATATAACCTCGACAAGTTACTTATGGTAGGAGGTATATTACCGGTTAAGTTGTTACCTCCAAGAGCTAGCACTTCAAGCTGTTCTGAACTCCCAAAACCTTTTGGAATACTGCCTTCAAATTTATTGTATGATAGGGATAAGACTGCAAGCTCTCTACAATGGTTTATTTGTGAAGGGAGTTGACCGCTGAACTCATTGAAGGAAAGATAAAGTCCTCGAAGATTAGGACAATGGCTACATAGATCCATTGGAAGAGTACCTGAGATGTGATTTTCTGAAAGAGCAATTATGGTAAGAGAGGATATGTTAAAGATGACAAGAGGAAATGGACCTGTGAGGCTGTTGTTTTGCAAATCCAAGGCCTCTAATGACAACATGTTGGCGAGGGTTGATGGAATTGCACCCGTAAGATGGTTTCCCGCAAGTCGTATTCGTTGAAGATTCCGGCAATTATGCAAAGTTGGAGGGATGCTACCTTCCAATTGGTTGAATGACAGCTGGAGTATTCTCAAGCGATGTAGGCGACTGATCTCATGAGGCAAAGAACCAAAAAAGCTATTGTTGCGTAGATTAAGATAAACCAAGAAAGAGAGGTTACCAATATGTGGAGAAATGGTGCCCTGAAGACCCATGAGGCGAAGGTTCAAAGCTGTGACTCTTTGTCTGCGTCGGCTACATGAGACCCCAATCCAATTGCAGAAGTTTGTAGCTGTGGACCAATTAGCAGCCAAGACAGTTTGGTTTGGACCGGAGATAATATTAGAATGGAAGGCATTGAGAGCTGATTGGTCGGTAAAGTTGGTGGAAGATTGGGCCAACTGAAACATGCATGATTGCATTAACAGAAAACCCAAGAGCAGGAGAATATTGGAGGGCCTTTCTATTATTAGCAACATGACTGTATTAGCAAGAGAGAGAGACAGAGAGAGAGAAATAGATAGAATAAAGAAGAAGGCCTGGGAATAAGAACGGTTGTTGAGGGGCTTTTATAGTGGAAGTGAAGCATGGTGTTATAATAATCTTATCGCCCACAATTTTGGTGAGTTGGTTGGTGGCAGCAAGAGAAATTGTTGCAGTGCGCACAAGACTTTAATTACTCTTCTTCTATATGATGATATGAGTTGAAGTTGTGGGGTTTTTCCCTCTTAAACAGTGGCATTGTCAGTTGGAAGGCTAAAGCCACGCATTTTCCTCTTCAACAATTGGCTTTGTGAATCGTGATTGGGAAGTCTAAGCATGCGTGCTTCGCGTGATCAACTAATTCTGCGAAGAGGGATGATGAGAAAGAAGAAATGAAGGTGGCATGTGTTATTGAAGGTAGACAACTGTTTAATTTACCCTCCCAAATCCTAAGCCCAGAAATTGGATTACAGATGGAGTTGCATTTTCTGGAGCATTTGTCGAGAATGGTGCAAGATTTGACAGATTAGAGAATGGGCCATGCATCACCGTGTTGATCAGCAGTGCATTTCGGTGGCAAATTAGATAATGTAAAGACTAATTAAGCCCGGAAATTGGAATAATTTTGGGTATTCAAGAAGAATTTGAGTAGTAGTCTGTGTTATGTGTTTAAGTTAATAGAAAAATATAAATTTAATTATTTAAGTTAATATTTTAATATATAGTTATTAAATCGCCACTTATCAAACTTTGAGTATTTAAACATCCTTTTGTTATTTCAAATAAGATGGCTTGGTAACAAATTGCTTCTTTGAAAATATGCCTTATCTGTTCTACCCGCAACAATTAATTAGTTCTCCGAGTAAAAAATCATTAGACATTCTAATATTATGAAATCAACACTTTTGATGTTATTTGGTGCATAATAATCTCTATACTTCAATATTTATGAATATATAGGCATTTCTTGTTCGAATTCAGAATGTCAGCTCTAATACTCTAATAAAAATATAAGTTGATAGAAAAGTATAATTTAATGATACTTAAGTAGGAGATTTTTTTTTAATCTTTATTTTTTTTTTACTTTCTCCTGAAAGTTTTAGTGAATTTAGAAAGGAAAAATTTGTAAGGCAGGCCTCGGGTAAAAGCATAAGCTTCACTTATTTGTTCTGATTAGAGAAAGGAAAACCAACCTCTTCCCTCTTTACTCTTTAGTTTTAGTTTTTGAATGGTTATAATTATCCTTCACTTATTTGAAAATTGAATTTATATGCCCTGCCTTGAGTGTTGCTTTAATTATCCTTTCGTCATTCCATAGTTCTCGTAAGTGTAAGGAGAAAAAAAGATGAGAAATGAATCGGGAGGAAGATGTTAGAAAATGCCAAAGCATTTATTTAAAATAGAGTCATACAAACATGAAGCATACCACTTGCAAGTACGGTAAGAAATTAAAATACAGACCCTATAAAACCAAGGAAAAATATATCAGACACCCTCATTTCTATTTTCAAAAGTTTCAATTGGATTTTTTTAAGCTTGGTAAGCACATCTTTGATATCGACTCTTTCATCTGGTAACTCTTCAGAACACTTTAAAAACTTAAATCCATGATGAATGAAAGAACACTTTGCATAACAATTGCATTTCGTCTATTTTCAGCTCTCATTAAACCCTCATCCACAATCTCCATTATTTTGTCAGGAACACTACAAAAAAAGGCAGTATTAGTAACGTGTTTACTGTTCATAATTTTCGCCACGTTACTATTTAGTAACGTGTCACTTTACTTATGTTACCAAATGGTAACGTGTTAAATTTGACACGTTACTAATTCGAAAACTGAAAAAAAAAAAAAAAAAAAAAAAGTTTCGAAAACTTTAGTAACGTGTCAAAGTTGACACCTTACTAAATGGTAACGTGACAAATTTGACACCTTACTAATTTGAAAATTGGAAAAATAAAAAAAAAAAAAAAATTCGAAAACTTTAGTAATATGTCAAATTTGACACGTTACTCAGCAAGAAGACCCGCAAGACTCATTCTTTCTTTAATTTTCTTATTCCTTTTCATTTTTTCTCCTTTCCATTTTCTCAAGAGCCAAAAGGAGCATTACAATACCCAAGACGAAAAACATAACGAAATACATACAGTGAATAGTAAATACTTACGCGAAAAAGAAGAACAGCAATGATTAACAGAGACCCAAAAACTTTACCAATTCGAAACAAACCCATCAATGCAAGCACGCTAAGCAGCACAGAAAATTAAAACCCACGAATGAACGGTAAATTTACCAATCGTACCCGACGAAGTAGGGATCGGAGGAGCCTTGGACGGAGAAGTCGACAACGCCGCTGACCGCGCCTCGCAAGAATCGGGCGTGCCTGGCTCGGTCCCGTGCTCTGAGGCGGTCGAGCTCGACCCGGCGAGTCAAAGGAAAGGCCCTCTCCAGAGGGAGAAGGGTGGGCGGAAGGACGCAGTAGACCACTGAGACGAGCACGGCGGCGCAGGCCGCGAGCAGTGGGACTAAGCCCCGCATTTCGATGGGTTTGTCTGTACGCGCGTTTGAGGAGGTGCGAGAGATCAATGCTTGTGCTTGTGCTACTGCTTGCTTCTGTGCATTGGGAATTTTGGGAGGGAGACAGTGACACACACACACGCAGTGTACACGGAGAGAAAGAAGCGTTGCTTGCTGAATGCTGATGAACAGAAATGGCAAAATTCGGATTATATTATTATTATAGTGAGTATATGGGGGGCTTCAAAGTCACGGAAGTCCTTCTAATCCAATATATTTCGCTAATTATTATTACTACTAATTAAGTTAACTTTACTTGATTAGTTTTTAAATGATAGTTCAATTGGTTGTAGACTACGCTTCATGAAATAGATATTACTAGTTCGAATCCTCTCTCCCCTCTTGTATGAACATTGAAAAGAAACTTTACTTGTCTCTATAAGTTTGTTTCAATTTCACCCAATATTTTTTTATTTATTTTTATTTTTTATGTTCACAAGTAGAGAAAAATGAGGGTCAAAAACTCGAATTAATTGAGAACAAAAAAATACCAGTTAAATTGGTCGTGGGCCGTGAAAATTGTCATTTCATAATAATATAGAAAAAAAACACACATATATATAGCAAGACTATTATGTCTTGTCCTTTTTTCTTTTTTTTTTTACTATATATTATGGTCTTGGGTCTTCTTAATGTAAGGTACATTTACTGTGTACTAAGCACGCCTTTCTTGACCGACGACGACAACGACAACGATGGGAGACCACGTAAGTCAAATAATAGATAAATTTATCTGTATAAGTTAATAAAAATTAAACTTCATTATTTAAGTTAGTATTTTAATGCCTAATTATTAAATCACCACTTATCAAAACTTTGATGACGCGGTATAAATCGTTTCTTCAAAAGTATGCTTGTTAATTTGTTTTACCCGCAACAATCAATTAGTTCTCCAAGTGAAAAAACATTAATCTTTTGAAGTCAATACTTTTGATGTTATTTGGTGCGTTGTTGGAATTCAAAACGTTAATTAGTACTAATTAATATTATGTAAAATTACTATTTATTACATTCGAATTCAAAATGTTATTTTTTTTCTTGTTTCAGATTAAAGAAAGGAAAACCAACCTACCCTCTTTAGTCTTTACTTGTTACTTTTAGTTTTGGAATGGTTATAATAATCCTTCACTTATTTGAAAATTGAATTTATGTCTGGGTTTAGTATATATATATATATATATATATATATATAAACCTTTAAATATTCCACTTGTTCAAATAAAAAAGTTGTTTAATTAATATAATAAGCTTTCTTTTCTTGTTGAGATACCATGTACCAAAAGATTAACTTTTCCTTTTTTTATATTTGAAAATTGATAGCTTAATGATCTCCTTCTTTAATTTTGAATGCTCAAAGCTCGTTTCTGTGTGCACATGAATTAACGTAGAAGCTTCTTAATCTTAGGTGATATAATTAGCCGATTTCGTAAGATTTTAGTTTGCCAGCAACTTCAAGTTTTTTAATTGATGAGTGGGAGAAAAACACTAAACTGGCCAATAGATAGGACACTTACTAAAGAAATCAGTTACTTCTAGGGGTGCAAAAGCGGTTACGGTTAGCGGTTAGTGGCAATAACCGCTAACCGTAACCGCCTTAGCGGTTAGTAGATTTTACTAACCGCAACCGCTAACCGCCTAGCGGTTAACCGCCGGTTAGCGGTTAGCGAAATAGATAACCGCCCGCTAACCGCTTTTTTAAAATTAAGCTTTTTTTGGGGCTTTTTGGGGCTTTCTTTAGGGCTTTTTGGGCTTATTTTTACCCTCATTTTTTTTTCTTGTATTTTTAATATCTTCTTGGGCCCAATTGCTATAAAAAGTGCCCATATTGAAAAATCAAAAATATTTGACCCAAAATTTACATTTACTTGTACTTTAAAAAAATTTCCTTAAATATTAAATCATAACCGGTTAATTATTTAAATTCTTATCATATTTACTTATAATCTGTTTTCTTTGAATTGAACTTAATATCTAATGGTAAATGGTAATGTTTAAACTCCTAAATCCTAAATTCCTAAAGTATCTAATAATGCTTTAATTAAATTGTAAACTTGTAGTTATAAGTAATATATTGTTTAATTCAATTGAATCAATTGTGATTATCATTGTACATGAATCATATGATTAACTTGTAGACTTATGACTTATGAGTTATGTCATATTATATATGCATTATTTATTATTATATAATCATATGATTTAATGATCAAGTCATCATGTGATATAATCATATCAATTACAGTGATAATATATAAATTACTAAAATTGTAATGATAATACATTAATATTTAAATTGTGTTTATAAGTAACACATTGGTCATTGTTTAATCCAATGTCAATTACTTAATTTGATATTATACGAATCATATCATCATTGTACATTAATAATATGATTCACTTGAAGTCTTGAATAAAGTATTTGAATTGCCATTGAATCATATGATTAAGTATTGATATTATACATTTATATTATTCATATACATATGTAGACTTATATAGACTTATAACATATATAGACTTATAAGTTTATAACATACATTGAAAATAAGTCTCTAGATATTTAATTGTTGTATTAGTATGAATTAGTATACTTATGAGTTATGTCATATTATATATGTATAATTTGTTATTATATAATCAAATGATTTAATGATCAATCTCATATGATATAATCATATAAATTATAGTGATAATATATAAATATTCAAATTGTGATTTAATTATTTTTTTTAAAAAATTGTGATTTAATGATCAAGTGATTATATGATATAATCATATAAATTATAGTGATAATATATTAATACTCAAATTGTGATTTAATTATTTTTTAAAAAAATTGTGATTTAATGATCAAGTGATTATGTTATATATATAAATATTTTTATAATTATAATTATAAAAATATATTATATAAAAAGGCGGTTAGCGGTTAGCGGTTACGGTTAGTAGACCCAATAACCGCTAACCGCTAACCGCTAGGCGGTTATAGCAGTTAGGCGGTTAGCGGTTAATGCAGTTAGACGGTTAGGCGGTTAGGCGGTTGGCGGTTATAGCGGTTAGCGGTTAGCGGGCGGTTTTTAACCGCCCGCCTTTGCACCCCTAGTTACTTCCAAAAGGATCACTCTTCCATACAGAGTGACTAAATTTGGAGTGATTGCCGGAAGGAACACACGCTTCACTGTTGGAGCATTATTTTAATCAAGATGTTTAAGTTTCAGCTATAGTAGTTGATGTTCTAAATCGAGTCATAGCAGCCATTCTTCAACCCTTGCTAACGGACCGTTTATCTTACCAAGGCGTGATAAAGATATAAATTTTTTATGATAAATGATGATTTTGTTTTAACATATGGATGTAGGCTTCTCTAAATTTTATTTTACTTTATTTTATTTTTTTTTTATTTTTTTAAGTTCATATATAAGTCAGTAAATTGGTCATATTAATTTTTTGGCGTTTGAGATTATATTAATTTAGTACCTGTGAAGCATAAAGAATAAACCTTGAGTAAATTTGATATATGATCTCAATAAGGAATGTAAGAGGAAAAAAAGATGAGAAAAGGGTAAAGAGAAAGATGTTAGAAAATCCCAGGCTATTTATTTAAACGTGAGAAATCATACAAACATAAAACACAGCACTTGAAAGTACTTTAAGAAAGAAAAAAGACAAACCAAATAAAACCTAGATAAAAGATATCAGATATCCTGATTTCTATTTTCAGAAAGTGTCAGTTTAATTTTTTGAAGTTTCATAAGCACATCTTTGATATCGACTCTTTTATTTGGTAACTCTTCAGAACACCTTAAGCCTAATTCCATGATAGATGATAGAACACTTTGCATGGTAGTTACATCTCTTCCATTTTCTGTTCTTAATAAACCGTCATCCACAACTTCCATCATTCTATCAGGAAGTGATGCATTTATCCATTGCCTCATAGTCAATTCTCCTACAAACATGTTGTCAGTAGGTTTCTTCCTTGTGATCATCTCTAACAATGTAACACCGTAGCTATAAACATCTCCTTTGATAGAGACTTTTCCTTCATAACCATATTCTATCCACACTCACAATTGCAGAGAAGGCCAAGTTAGTAATTCAACTTTTTCTTGTAAAAAAATGTATATATATATATATATATATATATATATATATATATACACACCAAACTCATAAAGAAGAATTATAATTATGCCATGAAAAACTTTTAATAAGTCCACATACATACTTTTATGAGCGGACTGTTGACCTTTGTTATCATAAGGGCAATGTTCTATTTTTTTAAGTAATTATTTACATAAATAAAAATAAACTTACTTCGTCAAAGTTAAACATAAATTAATCATCACTCGTGGATAGCTTTTTTATTTATTTTTTATTTTTTATTTTTTAATATATCAATTTTAGTGCAATCGTTCCAATACATTTTGTATTCGAAACTACACTATACCTATTCGATTAAATTACTCCATATTAACGTAGTGAGCAAGAAGCACATAATATAATTGTCTTTGATATAAATATTTCTTTTAGCATATTTTATAATAATTAGTAATCAATAAATAAGAGGAACAAAAGGTAATTGCATGTCTGCCGACTAAGCATCATGATTTGTGTAATTTTTATCATTAGTGTATATTCATATGAATCTAAGGCCAATATAAAATTAGATTATGGAAAATTGACATGTACATTGATATTCTTGAAACTTAGCAACTATTGTTGTTCTTAATATTAGCCACTATTA
>NC_081549.1:1108854-1124300 GCF_901000735.1 Corylus avellana | reverse complement strand
TAATTTAGTACCTGTGAAGCATAAAGAATAAACCTCAAGTAAATTTGATATATGATCTCAATAAGAAATGTAAGAAGAAAAAAAGATGAGAAAAGGGTAAAGAGAAAGATGTTAGAAAATCCTAGGCTATTTATTTAAACGTGAAAAGTCATACAAACATAAAACACAGCACTTGAAAGTACTTTAAGAAATAAAAAAGACAAACCAAATAAAACCTAGATAAAAGATATCAGATACTCCGATTTCTGTTTTCAGAAAGTGTCAATTTAATATTTTGAAGTTTCACAAGCACATCTTTGATATTGACTCTTTCATTTGGTAACTCTTCAAAACACCTTAAGCCTAATTCCATGATGGATGATAGAACACTTTGCATGGTAGTTACATCTCTTCCATTTTCTGTTCTCAATAAACCGTCATCCACAACTTCCATCATTCTGTCAAGAAGTGATGCATTTATCCATTGCCTCATAGTCAATTCTCCTTCAAACATGTTGTCGGTAGGTTTCTTCTTTATGATCATCTCCAACAATGTTATACCGTAGCTATAAACATTGCTTTTGATGGAGACTTTTCCTTCGAAACCATACTCTATCGACACTCACAATTGTAGAGAAGGCCAAGTTAGTAATTCAGCTTTTTCTTGTAAAAAAAAAATGTATATATATATATATATATATATATATATAAAGAAGAATTATAATTATGTTATGAACAACTTTTAATAAGTTCACACACTTTTATGAGCGGACTGTTGACCTTTGTTATCATAAGGGCAATGTTCTATTTTTTGAAGTAATTATTTACATAAATAAAAATAACTTTACTTCGTCAAAGTTAAACATAAATTAATCATCACACGTGGATAGCTTTTTTCTTCTTTTTTTTTTTTTATTTTTTTATTTATTTTTTATTTTTTTATTTTATATCAATTTTAGGGCAATCGTTCCAATACATTTTGTATTCGAAACTACACTATACCTATTCTATTAAATTACTCCATATTAACGTAGTGAGCAAGAAGCACATAATATAATTGTCTTTGATATAAATATTTCTTTTAGCATATTTTATAATAATTAGCAATCAATAAATAAGAGGAACTAAAGGTAATTGTCTGCCGACTAAGCATCATGATTTGTGTAATTTTTATCATTAGTGTATATTCATATGAATCTAAGTCCAATATAAAATTAGATTATGGAAAATTGACATGTACAATATTGATATTCTTGAAACTTAGCAACTATTGTTGTTCTTAATATTAGCCATTATTAGATACCCTCTTAGCAATAAAATAAATAGAGGTGAATTCATGTACCAGGAGGGATGTAGCCAAGTGTACCGAGAGTTTTGGTTTGTGTAGCATCCTTGTTTTCGGCCAAAATCTTTGCAATGCCAAAGTCTCCCACATGTGCAATCATGTCCTCGTCTATAAGGATATTGGTAGGCTTCAAATCACAGTGAATTACAGATTCTGATAGACAGTGATGGAGATAGTCCAACGCCGATGCAACATTAACCATAATGTTTACTCTTTGAAGAAGATTCATGCAGTAGTTATAAGAGTATAACCACCTTTCAAGGCTACCGTTCGACATGTATTGCAGTGCTAAAACTCTAAACTCAGGGCTGGAGCATGTACTTATGACTTTAACAAGATTCCTATGTCGGATTGTCCGTAAGACCTTGCATTCTGCATCGAAACTTTTGAAAGCACCGGCCAATTGCAAATTTAGAACTTTAATAGCAACAACAGTCCCGTCAAGCAACACACCTTTGTACACAGAACCAAAACCTCCGGCTCCAAGCAAGTTGCTTTCACAAAAGTTGTTTGTCCCTTGGCAAAGCTCTTGATATGATACCATTCTATGCTTTGATAAAGACAATGTACTAAATAAACTTGGAAGCTGTATTTTACTTTCTCGGTGTCTTCTCAACATATAGACCAATGCTAGACAGAGTATAATTGAAGCAATGGCAGGAAGAAAATATTTGAGCAGATTCTGTTTCACCTTTAATCCTTTGGAGCTCAGACTTGGACAAGGTAAAACTCCAAAAATTGGATTCCCACAGAGTGCTTTGTTTTCTAAAAATGATTTAGCTGTGAAATTTGCAAAAGGACCGATAGATGGTATCTCTCCGGATAGCTTGTTGAAAGACACATTCAAATACTTGAGATATAAAAGTGCCTCAAGAGATTTAGGAATTACACCAGAGAAATTATTGTATGCGAGGTTTAACAAATCCAATCCTTTCAAGTCTCCAAAAGATTGTGGAATGTCTCCTTGAAATGAGTTCCTTGACAAATCAAGATAATTTAGGCTTTCAAAAGCTCCAATGATGCTTGAAATATTTCCAGTAATTTGGTTCCAAGATAAATCGATGGCTTCAACAACCTTCAATTTTTTCATCTTTGGAGACAAATACCCACCAAGGGAATTCAATGATAGGTTCAAAAACAATAGATTATCAAGGTTCCATAAATTTAATGGTATTGGTGATTCCAGCCTATTAGAACTCAAGTCTAGCCTTTGCAAAATATTGAGGTTCGAAATGCAATTTGGGATGGATTCAGAGATTTTGTTATTGGAAAGATCCAACTCACCTAAGTTCTTTAGCTGACATATGCTTTCTGGAATGAATTCTTTGATTTTATTACCACCAAGATATAATCTTTGTAACTCCTCCAATCCTCCAATTGTGGATGGTATGTTTCCAGTCAAATTGTTATTGCTCAGATCAAGCAAGGTCAAGCCTCTTAAGGAACGTACACTCATAGGAATACGACCTTTTATTTGGCATTGGTTTGCATAAATGGTTTTGAGGGTGGTTGAAAAGTTTCCGATGGAATCCGAAAGAGTAATATCCAATGGATTATTGAATATGGACAGAACTTCCAAAACTCTGCAATTAGATAAGTATGAAAGGAAATTGAGCTCTTGATATTTAGGCTCCCCTGTTAGCTGATTGCCATCTAGACCAAGCTTTTGAAGGTATTTTAAGTGTCCAAGACTTTCTGGTATTGGTCCAGAGAGTATGTTTGAACCTAAATCTAATACGACGAGCTTGGAACAATTTGAAAGATACGATGGGATGAGACCACTAAATTTGTTGAGACCAAAAGCTAGACGTTCAAGACTGGGGCAGGAAAATTCAGAATTTGATGGAAGATTGCCATATAGGGAATTATCAACCAAGGAGATTATTTGTAGAGAAGACATGTTGAAAAGGCTTTGGGGTCATTGTCCCTGTGATATAATTATCTGGTAAATACAATAGTTCCAGATTGAAAAGACGCCATAAATCACTCGGAATGCTTCCTTTAATTTTGTTATTCGCAATGAAAAATTCAGATAACCTCGACAAGTTACTTATGGTAGGAGGTATATTACCGGTTAAGTTGTTACCTCCAAGGTCTAGCACTTCAAGCTTTTCTAAACTCTGAAAACCTTCTGGAATACTCCCATCAAATTTGTTGGATGACAGGGCTAAGATTACAACCTCTCCACAGTAATTCATTTGTGAAGAGAGCCGACCATTGAATTTGTTGTCTGAAAGATAAAGCCCTTGAAGATTAGGACAATGGCTGCAAAGATCCATTGGAAGAGTTCCTGAGATGTGATTATTTGTAAGAGCAATTGTGGTCAGAGAGGACATGTTAAAGATGACAAGAGGAAATGGACCTGTGAGGCTATTGTCTTCCAACTCCAAGACCTCTAATGATGACAAATTGCCAAGGGTTGATGGAATTGCGCCCATGAGATGGTTATTCCAAAGGTGTATTACTTGAAGATTCCTACAATTTTGCAAAGTTGGGGGAATACTACCTTCCAATTGGTTGGATGACAACACGAGTCTTTTTAAACGATGTAGGCGACCAATCTCATGGGGTAGAGAACCAAAGAAGGTATTGCAGCATAGATTAAGATAAACCAGGAAAGAGAGGTTACCAATATGTGGAGAAATGGTACCTTGGAGCCCCTTGAAAGAAAGATGCAAAGTAGTCACTCTTTGCCTGCGTCTGCTACATGAGATGCCAATCCAATTGCAGAAGTTTGTAGTTGTGGACCAATTAGCAGCCAAGACAGTTTGGTTTGGACCGGAAGTGAGTTTAGATTTGAAGGCAATGAGAGCTGCTTGATCGGTAAAGCTGGTGGTGGAAGATTGGGCCAACTGAAGCATGCATGAGTAGTGCAGTAACAGAAAAGCCAAGAGCAGGAGAATATTGGATTTGGAGGGCCTTTCTATTAGCATCATGACAGTGCAAGAAGAAGAGAGAAATAGATAGAGAAGGGCTGAGGTTTATGAAAAAGAAGGCGTAGGGATGCTGCTTTTATAGTGGAAGTGAAGCATTGTATTTTGGTGAGTTGGTGGCAACCAGCGTCGCAGTGGCGCACAAGACTTTAATTACTCTTTCTTCTATATGAGTGGAAATCGAAGGGAAGTTAAATGATGATATCATGTGTTGAGGTTGTGGGTTTTTCCCTCTTAAACAATTCGCAATGTCACTTGGAAGTCTAACCCACGCATATTCCTTTTCATCAATTGGCTTTGTGATTGGGAAGTCTTATATATAGTTGGTCTATATATAAGCACCAGCATTCTATCATTAAATTTTGAAAAAGGGCAGTAAATGGGAGCTTCCTGTTTTATTTATTTATTTTTTAGGTGGACGCATTCTGTTTTGGTCCTATAATGGGTTTGGCCATTTTCCGAACGCTTCATACACTCGCAGTCTCCCCTATATTTAAATGAAATTGGCTCATTAATTTAAGGTTTGGAATTGTGGTTTTAATAAATGCAATTTTAAAAATTGTGTTTTTAAAATCGCTATTTTTTAAAAGAGAAATGCTATGTGTTCTTCTAATGTTCTCATAGTATTCTCTTAACTGTGATGTGACTTTTAATCTATTGGTGATTTTAAAAGCCACATTACAGTTGAGAGAACACTAGAAGAACACCAAACATTTCTCTTTTTAAAATTACAAATGTGTTTGAAAAAACATGTTAAAAAGTATTTTTTTTTTATCAAATATTTGTTATGCGAAATCGTGATTTTAATTTAAATTCGCGTCTTTTCAAATAAGTACGCACCCCTTAGCATGCTTTTAAAATCGCGCATATATATATATATATATATAAAGTACTTTTTAAATCGCAATGTCAAACGCCTTACGTTTTATATCTTTAAAAAACACATATTATTCTTACAAAATCGCAATCCTAAGCGCACCCTAAATTCCATTAGTATCATTTGCGGACTCCTCTATGAACAAAAACATTGCTCCATTCTCACCTCAATTGAGAGACATCAAAAGAAACGTTTTCAAACTTTGAAAGCATGCGTTTCTTTCTCAATACTTGATTTACACATGATGCGAAGAATGAGCAGAACATTATCGTTTAAATCTAACACTTGCACATGTTAGGCCAAGTAAAAAGGAGAAGAAGAAGAGAAGAAAAAAAAAGAAAAAAAAAGCTGTTGTGTTCTGGAAGAAAGAAAACTCCATTCTTTTGCCGTAATGTGTGGTAAAATATTTTTCTCTCTCTAAAGTTTATTAGAATTTTCTAGGCTACCAAACAGAGGTTAAATTAGTTAATTGATGCTGATGTTTGGGCATGTTTTGATGCTGATTGTGTATTGGCGTGTGGTTGTGTTTTTTGAGGATTGTGTCACGAATGGTAAATGAGGTTAGGTGAAGAATTTCTGTGAGTTGTTAATTGAGATTAAAAATCATTTAAAGTGTTTGAATCCAAGTATGGAGAAGAAATGTTCGATATGTATTGATTATATTCTTTTCATTTAGATATCCGAAATACACAGTTTTTTCTTTAAATGTTTTTGTTTTTTATTTTTATACATGCCTTTGTGTTTAGGTTTGGTTCATTTTTCATAGATGGATTTTACTATGATACAAAAGATTTTTCAAAATTAAATGATAATTATAAAACTCCGTGCATAGGATGAGTTATAAGCTAGTATTTCTAAAGCCAAATAATGTTATATATATATATATATATATGACAAAAGGGTCAAGAGGAAGATGTTAGAAAATCCATTTATTTAAACATGAAAAGTAAAACAAATTAAACACACATACCTCTTGTAAGTACTTTAAGAAATTTAAAGGACAAAAACCATAAAAAACCTAATTCTAAGATGTTTTCAAAGATCAAAGATATCAGACACTACATTTTTGTTTTCAAAAAGTGTTCGTTTGATTTTTTTAAGCTTGGCAAGCACATCTTTGATATTGACCCTTTTATTTGGTAACTCTTTAGAACACATTAAGCCCAATTCTATGATGGATGAAAGAACATTTTGCATGACAGTTACATCCCTTCCATTTTCTGTTTTCAATAAACCTTCATCAACAACTTCCATGATTCTGTCAGGAAATGACGTATTTATCCATTGCCTCAAAGTCAATTCTCTTACAAACATGTCGTCGGTAGGTTTCTTCCTTGAGATCATCTCCAGCAATATTATACCGTAGCTATAAATGTCGCCTTTGATGGACGCTTTTCCTTGAAACCCATACTCTATTCAAAGCGCACAATTGTACAAAAGGCCTTTAAGTTAGTAATTCAAAATTTATTAAAAAAACAAAAACAAGGAAGTTGTCCACATATCTCAGCCAAAAAAAAGAAGAAAAAAAAGTATGTACTTAGATATAGATATATATTACATACATGCAAATGTATATCTAAATTGCATTCATTGTACCCAAGAAAATTAAACTTTTCTTGTCAATTTTATAGCAAACTATTCGAATACATTGTGTATCTTAGTGGGCCAGTGACTATAAAATTGGTATGGAGTGGGCTTGTCTAAAACCATAATCGTGGTAGCTAGCATTTTGGGTATTAATCTAGTGAGCAAGAAGCATAGTACGTAATTGCCTTTCATACAAATATTTATTTTAATATATTTTAGAATAATTAGCAATTAATGCATAAGAGCAATAAATAGGTAATAATCCATCGACTAAATCATAGTTTGAGTAATTTTTATTGTTAATGCATATTCATGTGAATATAAGGCCTATATAAAATTGAATTATGAAAAATTTGACACGTACATTGGTATTTTTGAAACTAGCAACAATTGTTGTTCTTGATATTAGCCACTAGCTACTAGATAACCTCTTAGCAATAAAATAAGTAGAGGTGAATTTATGTACCTGGTGCGATGTAACCAAGTGTACCAAGAATTTGGGTTTGTGTAGCATCCTCGTTTTCGACCACAATCTTTGCAATGCCAAAGTCACCCACGTGTGCAACCATGTCCTCATCCAGAAGGATGTTAGAAGGCTTCAAATCACAGTGTACCACAGATTCTGATTGACCGTGGTGGAGATAGTCCAATGCTGATGCAACATCAACCATAATATTTACTCTTTGAATAAGATTCAAGCAGTAGTTATAAGAGTACAACCACCTTTCAAGGCTACCGTTCGACATGTATTGCAGTACTAAAGCTTTGAACTCGAGGTTGGAGCATGTACTTATAACCTTAATAAGATTCCTATGTCGGATTGCTTGTAAGACCTTGCATTCAACATCGAAACTTTTGAAAGCACCCGAGAGTTGCAAATTTAGAACTTTAACAGCAACAATTGTCCCATCAAATAGCATCCCTTTGTACACAAAACCAAAACCTCCAGCCCCAAGCAAGTTGCTTTCACAAAAGTTATTTGTTCCTTGGCATAGCTCTTGATATGATATCATTTTATGTTCCAATGGATGCAATGTATCAAAGAAACTTGGAGGCTGTGTTTTGCTTTCTCGGTGTCTTCTCAGCATATAAACCAATGCTAGACAAATTATAACTGAAGCAATAGCAGGAAGAAAATATTTAAGTGGACTTTGTTTCACCATTGATCCTTTGGAGCCTAGGCTTGGACAAGGTGGAACTTGAAAAATTGAATTCCCACAAAGTGCTTTGTTTCCTGAAAATGATTTAGCTGTGAAGTTTGCAAAAGGCCCAGTAGATGGAATCTCTCCAGATAGCTTGTTGAAAGACACGTTCAAATACTTGAGATGTAAAAGTGCCTCAAGAGACTTAGGAATTGTACTAGAGAGATTATTATACGAGAGGTCTAAGATATCCAATCCTTTCAAGTCTCCAAAAGATTGTGGAATGTCTCCTTGAAATGAGTTTCTTGACAAATCAAGATAACTTAGGCTTTCAAAAGCTCCAATGATGCTTGGAATATCTCCAGTAATTTGGTTATGAGATAAATCCACATATTCAATAACATCCAATTTTTTCATGTTTGGAGACAAATATCCACCAAGGAAATTGGATGATAGGTTCAAAAACAACAGATTTTCAAGGCTCCATATATTAAATGGTATTGGTGATTCTAGCCTATTAGAATTCAGGTATAGCCTTTGCAGATGATTGAGGTTTGAAATGCAATTTGGGATGGGTCCAGAAATTTTGTTGTTTGAGAGATCTAACTCGCCTAAGTTCTTTAACTGACATATATCTTCTGGAATAAATCCTTCAATTTTATTATCCAAAAGACATAGTCTTTGTAACGCCTCCAACCCTCCAATTGTCGACGGTATGTTTCCGGTCAAATTGTTATGGCCCAAAACAAGCGAGGTCAAGCCTTTCAAGGAACCGATTCCCATAGGAATGTGACCCTTTATTTGGCTTTGGAATGCATAAATGGAGTGGAGGGAATCAGAGTAATTTCCAATGGAATTCGGAAGAGTAATATCCAAGGGATTGTAGGACATGGACAGTTCTTCCAAAAATCTACAATTAGATAAGGATGAAAGGAAGCTAAATTCTTGATCTTCTGGCTTCCCTGTTAACTGATTGATATCAAGACGAAGCTTTTGGAGATATTTTAAGTTTCCAAGACTTGTGGGTATTGGCCCAGAGAGAAAGTTGTTACTAAAATCTACTACAACAAGCTTGGAACAATTTGAAAGCAACGATGGGATAAGACCACTAAATTTGTTTCGACCAAACATCAAAGTTTCAAGATTTGGGCAAGAAAGCCCAATATTTGTTGGAAGATTGCCAGATAGGAAATTACTTAGTAAGCATATTTCTTGTAGGGAGGAAATGTTGAAAAGGTTTTTGGGGATTTCCCCTACGAGATAATTGAATCCAAAATTCAATATCGACAGATTCGGAAGACGCCATAAATCACTGGGAATGATTCCTTTAATATTGTTAACTGTAATGTCGAACACTTGTAGCCTCGACAAGTTACTTAAGGTAGGAGGTATATTACCGGTTAAGTAATTAATTCTAAGATCTAGCAATTCAAGCTTCTCTAAACTTCCAATACCTTTTGGAATATTCCCATCAAATTTATTGTATGACACAGATAATTCTACAATCTCTCTACAGTTGTTCATTTGTGAAGGGAGCCGGCCACTGAATTCGTTGTATGAAAGATGAAGCCCAAGAAGTTTAGGACAATGGGTGCAGAGATCCATTGGAAGAGTACCTGAGATGTGATTTTCTGAAAGAGCAATTATGGTAAGAGAGGATATGTTAAAGATGACAAGAGGAAATGGACCATTGAGGCTGTTGTTTTGCAAATTCAAGACCTCTAACATAGACATGTTGGCGAGGGTTGATGGAATTGCGCCTGTAAGATGGTTACTCATTAGATGTATTTCTTGAAGATTCTCACAATTATGCAAAGTTGGAGGGATGCTACCTTCCAATAGGTTGGATGACAGCTGGAGTATTCTCAAGCGATGTAGGCGATTGATCTCATGAGGCAGAGAACCAAAAAAGCTATTGTTTCGTAGATTGAGATAAACAAGAAAAGAGAGGTTACCAATATGAGGAGAAATGGTGCCTTGGAGACCCATGTAGGAAAGGTCCAAAGCAATGACTCTTTGCCCTCGTCTGCTACATGAAACCCCAATCCAATCGCAGAAGTTTGTAGTTGTGGACCAGTTACCAGCCAAGACAGTTTCGTTTGGACCGGTAGTAATTTTAGAATTGAAGGCAAGGAGTGATGATTGGTCGGTAAAGTTGGGTGAAGATTGGGCTGACTCAAGCATGCATGACTGCACTAACAGCAAACCCAAGAGCAGGAGAATATTGGAGGGCCATTCTATTATTAGCATCATGACTGTATTAGCAACACAGAGAGAGAGAGAGAAGAGTGAGAGTTTATAAAAAAAAGAGAAGGCTTGGAGATAATAGTGGGTGTTAATAAGCAGGTTTTATAGTGGAAGTGAACCAATATTGCGTCTTCTATATATGACTACTACCTCTTGAAATTTCTCTCCTGTCAACATAAACGGAGAGAATGAGGGGAGGATATTTCTACGAGATACGCATGACAAGGAAAAATGGGCCAAGATGTTGAAGGCAGAGACATAATGGACTCCCGAGCTAATTGACTAAGTTGTGCTTGTATGTTTCCAAATTTCTCTCCTGTCACCATAAACGAAGAAAACAGCTCGCCCAGACGAGATTTTTATGAAACATGATAAGGAAATTAAGAAACGGCCAAAGTCGTTCAAGGAAGCTGATAAAAGAAAAAAGAAAAAATGTAGGAAAGAAATGACGAACCAAACAAACGAGTGATATTACAAAAAATTAAAAGTTTGATGTATTAAATTGAGAGCTTTTAAACTTTAAAAATAATTGTAAAAGTATTAAAAGTTTAAGAGAATTAAATAAAGTTTTATCAAAATTATAAGAATTAATGAGAATATATAAGTCATAATAATTATTATAAGAATGCCCTTCTCTCCACCTTATGATAAAGATAAAGCCCATGATTCATATCTTATATGTAGATCTTTCTTTTCAAATGATTCAATGCTAAGATGAAAAGTCTGAAACCTCTACAGTCTGATTCTACAATGGAGGCAGGAATAGACAAGACACTCTTTTATAAATCTTTGTTTTAGTCTATTTTTTCTTCCTGTGGACCATGCACACTCAAATGGTCATATATATTTGTCATGTTTTACATTTTTCAAAATATGCAGCCCAATTATTTAGTTAGTGCGCACAAGACTTTACTCTTTTTCCATATATGTAGGCGGAAATTGAAGTTGTGGGTTTTTTCCCTCTTAAACAGTTGGCATTGTCACTTCATCTTCAGCAATTGGGTTTGTGACAGGGAAGTCGTCTAAGCACTCGTGCTTCAAGTGACCAAGTATTTCCTGCCAAGGGAGATGATGACAAAGAAGAAATAAAGGGAGATGGCCGCCCAGTGCTTGAAATTGCGTAGGACGTGTTTGTGAACGTGTAATTGGTTTGTGGATAATTAGGGTATTGCCAACCTTTTAATCAACTCAAGAGATGAATAATCTAACAATAATCTTTTCATATTTTTCATTGAGCACTTTTGCGATTATATAAGCAATTATCTAAGAATTAGGCTTGAATTGGAACACCCAATTCCTAAACCTATTGGGATTACAAATCTTCTATTAATCCTACTAGAAATTTGTGGCCGCTTTTACTTGGTAGAGATTTTACTTGGGCGTGACTATAGGACATACAAGAAAAAGTAGCTTAAAAATTATTAAATAATTAAATTTATTTATTTTTATCAGCTTAAACTTTTACAATAAATGATAATTTAACATGTTATTAGAGTCTAAAGTTCTGCATTCACTTAATTTGAATTAAATGTTTTACCTGCTGAATATAAAAACATACATATACTCATTTTCAAGAATTAACCCGAAGAAGACCCGCAACGTGATCCACGGCAATTTCTTTAGCAATTTTGACATCTAAGGCCAAGAAAATGCCACGTCCAGGCGGCATTTATTATTTATTTATTTCACTTTCTTTCTTTTCACTTTACCCACGCTCCTCTTCTTATCTCCCCTTTTTTTTCTTTTTTTTTTTTTTTTTTTTTCATACTTCTCGCCGACTGATGACTGAAGGCCACAAAAATCTTTCCAAAGAAAATAATGAGCACAAAAAACTGTGAGAAACACAAAAATCTTCTCGTCGACTATTTTTCTTGTTGTTAAACAACCGATTTTCTTGAGAGATGGAGAGCTGATTTGAGGCAGTGCAAAACCCTCATCGCTTCATTTCGTTAAATCCATTCAGAAAATCAGGCTGAGAAAACACACAGAAAATGGGGGTTGAAGGAAAACTTAATTGGGGGACCAAATTGCCATGTCTGCTGCAACAAGAAAAATAGTTGGCGAGAAATCCAGACCCATAAACCAAAAATAAATAAAAGCGAGAAAAGCTTACCTATGCCGGCATGGTGTCTACTATGGAGATATACCTTTTCAACAATTGGCTTTGTGATTGGGAAGTCTTATATTTGGTCTATAAGCACCAGCATTCTATCATTAAATTTTGAAAAAGGGCAGTAAATGGGAGCTTCCTGTACGTTGTATTTATTTATTTTTTTCGGTGGACCAGCATTCTGTTTTGGGCCTATAATAGGTTTGGCCATTTTCCGAACACTTCACACTCGTACTCTCCCCCGGTATTTGAATGAAATTGGCTCATTAATTTAAGGTTCTTTGGAGATTATAGTTCTAATATGTGCAATTTTAAAAATTGTATTTTTGAAATTGTTATTTTTTGAAATTATAAATGTGTTTGATAAAACATATTAAAAATTTCTGTTTTATTAAATATTTATTATGCGAAATCATAATTTTAATATATATATATATATATTTTTTCAATTTTTAGATTAAGTACTTTTTAAATCGTAATGACAAACACCTTAGATATCTTTAAAAAACATATTATTCTTACCAAATCGCAATCCTAAACACATCTTAAATTCCATTAGTATCATTTGTGGACTCCTCAATGCACAAAAACATTGCTCCATTCTCACCTCAATTGAGAGATATCAAAAGAAACATTTTCAAACTTTGAAAGTATGCGTTTCTTTCTCAATACTTGATTTACACATGATGCGAAGAATGAGCAGAACATTATCATTTAAATCTAACACTTACACATGTTAGGCCAAGTAAAAAGGAGAAGAAGAAAAAAAAAAAAAGAAGAAGCTGTATATTATGGTCTTGGATCTTCTTAATGCAAGGTACATTCAGCGTGTACTAGGCACACCTTTCTTTGATTAGAAAAAAAAAAAAAAAAAAAAAAAAAGCACACCTTTCTTTACCGACAACGACAACGACGGGAGACCACGTAAGTCAAATAGTAGATAAATTTATCTGTTTGAGTTAATAAAAATAAAAAAATAAACTTCATTATTTAATTTAGTATTTTAATGCCTAATTATTAAATCACCACTTATCAAAACTTTGATTGCTCGGTGTAAATCATTTCTTTGAAAGTATGCTTGTTAATTTGTTTTACCCGCAACATTAATCAATTAGTTCTCCAAGTAAAAAAACATTAATCTTTTAAAGTCAATACTTTTGATGTTATTTGGTGTGTTGTTGGAATTCCAAACGTTAGTACTAATTAATATTATGTAAAATTACTATTTATTACATTCGAATTCAAAATGTTTTTTTTTTTTTTTTTTTTTTTTTTCCCAGATTAAAGAAAGTAAAACCAACCTACGTACCCTCTTTAGTCTTTATTTGTTACTTTTAGTTTTGGAATGGTTATAATAATCCTTCACTTATTTGAAAATTGAATTTATGTCTGGGTTTAGTATATATATAAACCTTTAAATATATGTTTAATTAAATATATAATAAGCATGCTTTTCGTGTTGAGATACCGTATATGTACCAAAATATCAACTTTTCCTTTTTTTATATTTGAAAATTGATAGCTTTATGATCTCCTTCTTTAATTTTGAAAGCTCAAAGCTCGTTTCTGTGTGCACATGAATTAACGTAGAAGGTTCTTAATCTTAGGTGATATAATTAGCCGATTTCGTGAGCTTTTAGTTTGCCAGCAACTTCAGGTTTTTTAATTGATGAGCGGGAGAAAAACACTAAACTGGCCAATAAATTGGAAACTTGCTAAAGAAATCAGTTACTTCCGAAAGGATCACTCTTCCTTAAAGAGTGACTAAATTTGGAGTGATTGCCGGATGGAACACAAGCTTCACTGTTGGAGCATTCTTTTAATCAAGATGTTTAAGTTTCGGCTGTAGTTGTTGATGTTCTAAATCGAGTCATAGCTGCAGCCATTCTTCAACCCTTGCTAATGGGCCATTTATCTTACCAAGGCGTGATAAAAATATAATTTTTTAATGATAAATAATGATTTTGTTTTAACATATGGATGTAGGCTTCTCTAATTTTTTATTTTTTATTTTTTTAAGTTCATATATATATATGTACATATATAAGTCAGTAAATTGGTCATATTAATTTTTTGGAGTTTGAGATTATATTAATTTAGTACCTGTGAAGCATAAAGAATAAACCCCGAGTAAATTTGATATATGATCTCAATAAGAAATGTAAGAAGAAAAAAAGATGAGAAATGGATAAAGAGAAAGATGTTAGAAAATCTCAGGCTATTTATTTAAACATGAAAAGTCATACAAACATAAAACACAGCACTTGAAAGTACTTTAAGAAATAAAAAAGACAAACCAAATAAAACATAGATAAAAGATATCAGATACCCCGATTTCTGTTTTCAGAAAGTGCTAGTTTAATTTTTTGAAGTTTCACAAGCACATCTTTGATATCGACTCTTTCATTTGGTAACTCTTCAGAACACCTTAAGCCTAATTCCATGATAGATGATAGAACACTTTGCATGGTAGTTACATCTCTTCCATTTTCTATTCTCAATAAACCGTCATCCACAACTTCCATCATTCTGTCAGGAAGTAATGCATTTATCCATTGCCTCATAGTCAATTCTCCTTCAAACATGTTGTCGGTAGGTTTCTTCCTTGTGATCATTTCCAACAATGTTATACCGTAGCTATAAACATCGCCTTTGATGGAGACTTTTCCTTCAAAACCATACTCTATCCACACTCGCAATTGTACAAAAAGTCTTTAAGTTAGTTATTCAATATATATATATATATATATATATATATATATAGATATATATATAAACTCATCTAAATATGGATTGGTTGTACTCATCTAGAATTACTTCATATTAAGCTAGTAAGCAAGAAGCATATAACGTGATTGTCCTTGATAGAAATATTTTTTAAAAAGTATTTTAGAATAATTAGCAATCGATGCATAAGTTGAATAAATATGTAATTATATCCACCAGCTAAGTAATCATATTTTGTGTAGTTTTTCTTGGTAGTGCATATTCAAATATAAACGTATGAATATGAAGCCTATATAAAATTGAATCATCAAAAATTTTCATTTACATTTGTATTCTTGAAACTAGCATCTATTGTTGTTCATGATATTAGCCATTTTTAGATACCCTCGTACCAATAAAATAAGTAGAGGTGAATTTATGTACCTGGAGCAATGTAGCCTAGTGTACCAAGAGTTTTGGTTTGTGTAGCATCCTTGTTTTCGGCCAAAATCTTTGCAAT
>NC_081549.1:1101557-1108754 GCF_901000735.1 Corylus avellana | reverse complement strand
TTTTTTTATAAGATCCATCAAAAGTTCGGTTATCTGAACAAGTGTTCAAGTAATAAGTGAGTACCATAAAAAAAACTCTCACACGATTACACATAGAATTAGCTGCAATCCGAACACGATCGCATATACACGAACAACGACGGTGCAACTAGAATTTTTATCTTTTTTTTTTTTTTTTTTTAAGACAACACCAAAAAGAATTTCAAGAGGAGGAAAGATCTAGATCTGATGGAGCTTCCCTCCTTCCTTTTACGGTAACAATGCTCGGTGTCTTCTCAATAAACTCATTCGATTTCCTTTCTGGCTGGTTGCGTTAGATCTAGATCAAAATCCAGATCTAGTATCTTCAACCTTAGATTTCAAGGGGAGGAAAGATCTAGATCTGAGGAGGAAACTTTCCTCCTCCCTTTTACAGTAGCAATGCTCGGTGTCTTCTCAGTAAACTCCTTCGATTTCCTTTCTAGCGGGTTATTTTAAATCTAGATCAAAATCCGGATCTAGTATCTTCAACCTTAGATTTTATCGTCTTCTTCGGCCGAAGGAATATCTAAAATGCTTTGCTCTTTCGCTACTGCTTGTGGGGCTTTTGTTTTTTGTTTTATATTTTTTTGTTTGTCCTGCCTTCAAGTTGATGGCCTTTCGGTTGAGGAAGTAGTAGATTGATGTGCGGGGTTTACCTCTTACGGTTTTTTTTTTTTTTTTTTTTTTTTTTTTTTTTTGTATTTGTATTTGGGCTATCCATGTCCTATATATATAGTCTGCACAAAGTAGATTTGTTCTTTTAAATGTAATTGTACATGGATTAGCGGAAGCTTGAAGTCATTTTTATGATTTCATAACCTTCATAATTTTTTGCTATAATTTTTCAGGGTTGTATGCTCAGTAATAGTAATGTAAGAGCTTTATACTCGTACAATTTTATCAATAAAATTCTATATTTGGAAAAAAAAAAAAAAAAAACAAAACAAAAAACAACAAACAACAAACAACGACCGCGCTTCAACGTAATAATCTCCATTCTCCACACGTCGTTACCTAATACAAATGGTTACAAATGGTAGGTGTGCTATCAGCGTCTTGATCTTTTAGAACAAGTGGGTAATCAGCCAATCTCTAGCATAAGAACAATTAAAAAAATTGTCTAAAAATCTATTGCCAAAAATCAGAAAAATACAGTGAGAGTTCGCAATCATTGCTTCACGATCTGCTCATTTGTTAATTCTTTTTTTGGAGGATATTTTCTTTTTGTTTATAATTTTCCAGTCCAAGTGGGCAGGCAGGCAGTCCACTTGACGGCAATATTGAGCCCAAAAAAGAAGGCTGCCACAGGCTAAAGCAGCAGTAAAGGCAAAGCAACTTCCTCAAATAGGCTACCACAAATCACGAGTAGGACATAAACTCTAATGTTAATCAAAGGAAAAGAAAACATAACTTTTTTCTCATTAATCATGACTTTATGTGGTTAATGATAACATCTTTACTGTTTCTGTCGTGAGACAGATAAATTTGCTACCTTATAACAAACATCAATGACTACAACAAGAACAAGCACGTTGAGAAACATCAATGACAATTTCGTCTAATTTTAACGCGTAAATTTCGTATTGAATTCATGTTAACTTTAATCAGACCCATTTAATTAAACGGGAATTAGATCTTTTAATTCTAACTCACTAAATTTTTATTGAGATCGTGTCGAATTTACATATTGTGTCAAAAATTATCGGCCACCTTAATGGGATGATATTTACAACTTTCTTAAAAGGAATTTACCACTTTAATATTAAATATGTGTGCTATACTAGGGTGAAGAGGTTGAGCTAAAAACAAGCACCACGAAGGTGTGAAATTGGGCCCCAATTTTCGAATATTACTTTAATGATGAAACCAAGTGATGATGATGAAAGGAGGCATCGTACAATGAGGCCATTTTCATTATTAATTGGTACAAAGCTTTACGAAGTGTCACAGTCGTCGGACCCTTGTCTGAGTTGGATCTTCCATATGGTATGGGAGGATTATTGCTGATCCCTTCATCCTGGCTTGTAGAATGGTAACCAACAGAGGCCATTGGCCAACAGCTAAAACATTCTCCAATGGTTGCGCAAAGGTTGGTCGACTGCAGATTGGCAACTTAATCCGTTGGTTGTTTTAATGCGCAACAACTTTATAGCAATTCAATATATGTTGCTTCTTTGTTAGCACGACGACTTTTGTGTTACTTGTTAAGTATAAATCTTCAACCAATCTAGTCAACCCTAGGAAGAAGACCTAAAGGAAAAGGATCGCCTGGCACAGTTAAGCAAAGCTACTCTCTAAGCCAATCTATCTGATCCCTTTTATACCAAGTACTAAAGCATGTAAATAGAAGTAATTTGAAGAGGATTTGTTCAGGATGTTAGCTGTAAATTACATAAACAGTTGGAATTTAAGTATACTCTAATACTATATCATATTATTATATTTTAAAATTTTAAATTGAGAAAAAAATAAAATAAAATAATTTAATTAATATTTTTGAAAAAAAAAAAAGAAAGGGTTTGAAAAGTGAATGTGCATATACCAACCCACCAAGTTGAGATAAATACATTAAAGAAGCACTAAAATGGGCCACATTTATGCGTTATTAAACCAACCATAACACCAACCCACCAGGTTGAGTTTCTTCAACCCATTATGGAGATTTGTTTCCAATCCATCGATCGACTCAGCCGAACCAGGTCCAGCCTTTCCTTCTTTATGTAGCTAAACCCATTCCCATTATATATATTATTTTCAAATTATAATTTTTAAAAAAACATATTTCCTCATAAAATATTTTTTTGTCATATTTTTTTATCATTTAATTTAAAACCGTGACACACTCGAACTAATGAACTTCGCTTCGCTTCATGAGTCGTGGTTCTTATTTGAAACTAGTGACTTTTAAAATTACCATTTATTAAGAGACTGTGTCACATGACAAGACTAATAACTTTTAAAATTATCATTTATTAGGAAACTGCGTATGACAAGTGTTTAAGTATTCGCAATTTTCTTTTTTTTTTTAAGAAAAAAGCACTTTAAAAATGTCATCGGCAAAGGCATTATTACTCTTCAGAAAATTGCAAACAATTATTATTATTATTATTATTATTTTTTATAGATTGCGTACAAAATTTTTATTCTAGGAATTAGTTCGACCAAATTAAGTCGCGAGGTATATATATATGTCGAAGACCTTTCAATCGTTGGGACCAAAAACCAAAAAACAAGGAAATTAAGTTAATATAAACAGCAACAAAATTCACAGATAAAACGCAGAAAACAAAACACCCAACATGTTGATATATCACATCTTGCCCTGGCGGTCCAAACGTATGACGCCCTCATCATCTATGCGACCCGGATCGTTGAAAGTCTGGCCGGACACCTGGTCAGCCTCTTTCAGCTTCGCAGCTATATATCCCGGCCGGGTCTCTTCCACATCCACCCCAACCTTCGCCGCACTACTCCCCCTGATTATTAATTATTAATTATTAATTAAGCCTCATCTTGATTAATTAATTAATTAATTTATATCTTAATCGATCTTAATACCTATCAGCATCATCCTTGTACTCCTCGCCACCTCGCACCTTCAACTCTTCCACCTTCCGCCGAGCTTCCTCCTCCGCTTCGCTCAACTTTTCCTGCATATTATTTTTCTCTAATGAAATTTAAACTAGTATATACAGTTCAAAACATATTTAATTGAATTGAAGAAAAAATACTCCAATATTTCTGATGAATTTATATATATACCTTGGTTGTCTCTTTGGTTTCTTCCGTCTTCTGCATGGCTTCCTCTTTCTTTCCAGACAAGAAACCCGTGGCTCTTCGAGCAGCATCAGCAGCCGACTCTTTCAGCCCCCCAAGCTAGTATCCTTCCCCTCTTTTGCTTTCTCAGCACTGTAATCCTTTGTCTCATTTGCCTTCTCCCCCGCACACTCCTTGTACTCCCCCGCCTTTCCCAATGCCGAGTCTTTCGTCTCCTTTGCCTTCTCCGCTGCATACTTCTTGTACTCTTCCGCCTTTTCCTTCGTCGTCTCCTTCGCCTCCCTCGCCTTCTCCGCCGCACTGTCTTTATTCTCCCCTGCTTTCTCGGCGGCATTCTCTGCGCTTTCCCTTGTCGTCTCCGCAGTTTCCTCGCTCTTCCCAACAACAGTTTCCTTCGCATGCTCGTACGTTTCATGAACTGCCTTCAGCACAGACCCAATAACACCGGGCCTCTCTTCTTGCTGCTGAGACTCCTCCCTCTCTCTGTTAATCTCTTCGAGATCCGACGCCGCAAGCTTCGCGGCGGCCTCGGCTCTCTTTTCCTTGAATTCCCTCGCAGACGCCATTGATGGCTTTTCACACGCTCAAAACTCTCTCAAAAATATATATATATATATATATATATATATAATCAGATTTTTCAAACGCTTTGTCTTGCTCCACCACTCTGTGAAGGTACTATACAGCTTATTGCATTTGCATTTATATAATTCCTCACAAAGTAATGAGTTAATTGCTGCAGAAATGACACGCGTTGCCTGAGATCGTCGGAGATAGCCCCGTGGCTTCGGCTTCTACCACTTGGACGCGTGGAGGCGTCTTACATTTGCTGAGGACTGACACGTTGTCTTGCATGCGCATGTTAGAGTAACTCTAGAAGGGTCCTTTGAGATGGTTATCTTCCACGTGTCCCATACACGTGGCGTAATGGGCTTAGCTACGATCCCCATTTTGACCCTCATGGATGTACTCTGACGTGAATTCCAGCATCTAGAGAATTTTAAGCTACGCCCACCAGCATCTAAAGTTTTCATCTTAGTGGTAAGAAAATGGGCCGGAGACGAGAAATATTCTTGCTTCATTGCTTGAAATTCTATATGAAAGAGAGATTACTATTATGCTTGTACTATATTAAATTATTATTTATTTAAAAGTTTTAATAATACTAAATGTTCGGATAGATTTTGACCGTATGTCTCTTTAATTTTCTCTCGGATACCTCACACCGCTCTTCTTGCACAAATTTAATTTTCTTATGTATTTCCACATGCAGCACCAATTACCAAATACGTTTAGTGACGCCTCCGTTCACGCCTTAACAAGCATTGCCGTTTGTATGAGTTTGGATTGTTTTCCACACACAGACAGCAAACGCTTACATGCCAAAGAAGCCTAAATAAATTTTATTGGACACAATCCAATCCAGTTGAAATTAAGGTGACACGTAGAAGGGTTGTACAAGAAAGGAATGACCTTGGATTTGAGGGAATAAGGTTCAATACACATCATTTGAGACAAGAAGGAAGATTATCAAGTCCACCATGCCCGTAATTTCACACTATTGCAAATGATGGTGGTGAATAAATTGGAAATTTACAATACAGATGAATAAGATTATTATTATTATTATTATTTAGCTTCAAGGTAAGAGTTGCCTACCCCTCTGTGGTTATGATAATTAGAAATTCTAAACAAATTAGTGTTATGGTCACAACAAATCGACATCATTATGGACCCTAACATTCATTCTTCTGAGCCACACAGAGTGAAGCACCATGTGAAACACATCAAATCGCTTGGGTGGATACTGAACCTCAAAGTGCCTCCTCACCTGCACTACCCTCCTCTGCATTCTTATATACTGCCTTGGAGAAATATCCATTAGTATCTTCTTCAAGTTTGGAATATCCTTCACCGGAACCTCAACGGAGAATGACTTCCAGTTCAACACATCACTGAATGGTGGAACATAGTGGTCGGAAATCAGCACCGGAACACACCCGGCATATATGGCCTCCACAACTCTTGGGCTTGCAACCTCGTACCCACTTGGGCAAATGCAGTACTTGCTCTTTCTCATCATGTCATAGTAGGATACGCCTTTTGGGAGGTATCTATGCACCCTTAAATCCTCATCTTTGTTCTCCCAGTGCTCAAGAAGCACGGGTCTAACGGGACCGTGGAGCCCTCCGGCAAAGAAAGCCAAGATCGGACGATGGGACGCAGACGGCCCGCCAAGAAATCCGTGTATCGAACCCGTTCGGAGATTGATCTCTGGAAACGACACATCCTTGGCGGGGTTGAATCCCTCAGATGTGTTAGCATTGCACAGAACTCTAATGGAGTTTTTGTATAGGTGAAGAGTGGAACGGGAAGCTTCTGGCCCCTGAAACAAAAGAATAAATTGCATATGAGAGAATGTTAAATTACCAGTTATCCAAAAAATTTAAGCTTATAAAAAGAGGTAAATTTAATTCCTTAATCAATAATCTCACGTCAAGGGATGATTTGATCAAGTTAAAGTTCAATCTCAGAACCTCTGGATCTTATATATATTAAATCACCCGTTTTCTTAAAAACTTGAATTGATAAAAAGAGATAAATTTAATTACTTAATCAATACTTTTAATATAAAACGAATAGGCAGAGCAATGTACTCACCCAATCGTGGCAAGAAAGCATGAAATGATCTGCTCCTAGGCTTCGATTCCAATAGGGGTACTTTTTTGAAATGATATTGACATAATCTATGACAGTCCTTTTAATCGGACCAAAATCATGGGAGTCACGAACGTAGACAAATCGGACCAGCATTGCCACACTGAAGGGAAGGAAGAAAACATGTGCTTTCTCAGGATCCCTGGTTCTGAACTGGTTGTTCATCTCAATCCCATATATGAAATTCCCTTCTGTAGAGTAAATGCTCTTGCAGGGACCATTATGAAACACTGGGGGCTCCCCTTCTCCATAGACAAAGATCTTGAACTGCTTTTCCATTTCCAAGTAGCTCCTGTTGCAGACAGACAAACAATTGCTACCCCATTAGTAAGCAGAACAAGACAAGATTGAGGAAAATTTTGATAAACCTCGATTGCCGTACCTGTGAAAGGCATTGGCATCCCTATACATCGGACCAATGGGGACAAAGTCAGGATCTTGAGTTCGGTTCCCCTGTTTTGCTTCTTTTATTGCAGCTCGAGCTCTTCTGAGACCAGCTTCAATTCTATCAAGGTTGGTGTGATCTCTTCTGGCTTTCAAGAGTGGGACATGATCAGATTCATTCATGGGAGGAACAATATTATTGCTGGATCCACTCATGGGAGTATAATCCATATCTTCCTTAGTACCATTCTGTTTAACTAATTCTTGGTTAAAAACTCACTAAAATATGGATTCAAT
>NC_081549.1:1095496-1101457 GCF_901000735.1 Corylus avellana | reverse complement strand
TTTTATGAAACATGACAAGGAAAGAAACGGTCAAAGTTGTTCTAGGAAGCTGATAAATGGGAAACTAACATGTTAGGCAAAAAAGAAAAAATATAGGAAAGAAATGACGAACCAAACAAACGAGTGATATTGTAAAAAATTAAAAGTTCAATACATTAAATTGAGAGCTTTTGAACTTTAAAAATAATTACAAAAGTCTTAAAAGTTCAAGATAATTAAATAAAATTTTATCAAAATTATAATAATTAATGAGAATATATAAGTTATAATAATAAGAATGCCCTTCTCTCCACCTTATGATAAAGATAAAGCCCATGATTCATATCTTATATGTAGATCTTTCTTTTCAAATGATTCAATGCTAAGATGAAAAGTCTGAAACCTCTACAGCCTGATTCTACAATGGGGGCAGGAATAGACAAGACACTCTCTTTTATAAATCTTTGTTTTAGTCTATTTTTTCTTCCTGTGGACCACACTCAAATGACCATATATATATATATATATATATATATATGGTCATATATATATATATATATATATATATATATATATTTGTCATGTTTTACATTTTTCAAAATATGCAGCCCAATTATTTAGTTAGTGCGCACAAGACTTTACTCTTTTTCTATATAGGCGGAAATTGAAGTTGTGGGTTTTTTCCCTCTTAAACAGTTGGCATTGTCATTTCATCTTCAGCAATTGGGTTTGTGACAGGGAAGTCCTCTAAGCACGCGTGCTTCAAGTGACCAAGTAATTCCTGCCAAGGGAGATGACGACAAAGAAGAAATAAAGGGAGATGGCCCAGTGCTGCTTGAAATTGCGTAGGACGTGTTTGTGAACATGTAATTGGTTTGTGGATAATTAGGGTATTGCTAACCTTTTAATCAACTCAAGAAATGGATAATAATAATAATTTCATATTTTTCATTGAGCACTTATGCGTTTATATAAGCAATTATCTAAGAATTAGGCTTGAATTGGAACACCCAATTCCTAAACCTACTGGGATTACAAATCATCTATTAAGGGTTCGTTTGAAAGTGCATTTTTAAAAAATAATCTGCGTTTTTAAACTAAATCGCAATTTTGAAGTGTTTGGGATTGCGATTTTAAAATCGTGAAAAAATTCGCGATTTCTATAATCTGATTGGGGGATGCTTATTTGAAAAGATGGGTATTTAAACCAAAATCACGATTTTGCTTAAAACAATATTTGGTGCAATATTTACCTATTTGGTCATGAAACCGCAATTATATGCTAATGTTATCCAAACACTCAATTGATAAAAAAAAAAAAAGTACTCATTAACATGTTTTATCAAACGTCTATGCGATTTTAAACAGTAGCGATTTCAAAAACGTAATTTTTAAACTCGTACTTATTGAAATCGCATTCCCAAACGGATCCTAATCCTACTAGGAATTTATGGGCTGCTTTTTACTTAGTATTTGAAAGAAAAAAAAAAGAAAAAATAATCCTACTAGGAATCTAGCTTTATGAGCAAAGAATCCTAATTCTACTTAGATATTTATACATCTCTTATCTCCCAATGAAGTCTCTTTAGTATTTGTTACTGTAGACAACTTTTTTTTTTTCCTATTCAAAAAGGCAAACAGGTGAGGCAAATTATAGCGATTTTACTTTGGCGTGACTATAGTACAAGGAAAAGAGCTTAAAAATTATTAAATGATTAAATTCATATTTTTTTATCAGCTTAAACTTTTAAGATAAATGATTATTTAATATAGTATTAAAGTCAAAGATTCTGCATTTACTCATTTTGAATTAAATATTTTATGTGTCAGAATAAGAAACATACATATACTCATTTTCAAGAATCAACCCGAGGAAGATCCACAAATACTCATTCTTTCTTTATTTTTCTTTTCTTATTCCTTTTCATTTCTTCTCTTTTCCATTTCTCATGAGCCAAAAGGAGCATCACAAAATCCAAGACAAAAAACTTAACGAATATATACAGTGAATAGTAAATACTTAACTCGTACAAGAACAACGAGGATGACTAACAGAGACCAAAAAACTTTACCAATTCGAAACAGTACTCCCATCATTGCAACTTGTAAGCACGCTAAGTGCATTCTTGCGGCCACTAAATGAATAAAAAATAATATAACGTTTTCTCTCCTCTCACATTCTTTATATATATAAATATAAAATAGTGAAAGTTGATAATTATTAAGTGTGCTTTAAAAAATTGAATAGTAATTGAAATAGAGAAAAATGTACTTTTAATTACTTTGGTAAATAAAATTTGCTGAGGCTGCTAAAAATACTCTAAGCAGTACATAAAACTTCTTTCAACTTGAATGTTATGGGTTGATTTGTTAATGAACATGCATATGCATTTTTAAATAATATATATATATATTTTAAAACTTTGTCATTACTATTGAAAATGCATATGCATTTCACTTGCAAATGGGCACATGACATTTTTAGGAAAAAATGTACTTTACCCCCCCGAAAAAATGCACTTTGACTGAATTACGGAAGTTTGACCATTATTTTCTTAATATTTAAAATTCTGTAACGCATCTTTATATAGTTTCAAAAGTTTGCTATTCGAACCATCCTTTAATTAATGCTGCCTAAGAAGACGAAAAGTTGACACTCATGTGAGATTTTAGGTTTGATTCTTCCTAGATTGCCCCCAACCCACGTTGTGAAATCCCATATTGCCCCTATTTAAAAATAAAAAATAAAAATATGGAGGTGGCTGGGGCCAAATGGGGGTGGCCAAAACCACTCCAAACCCATTGAGGGTGCATGTGGCTCGGCCACCCACATATGGCCAAGGGGGTGGCCGAGCCACCCCCAAATGGCCGGCCCCATGGCCCATGGGGTGGTTCGTTGTAATACCCCGATAAATCGTTTTTTTATTTTTTATTTTTTTAGAGTTAAAATATTTCTATACCGGTTAATAAGCCCTTCAATAAACCATAAAACGTGTGGCATAAACCATCCTTGATTGGCCCAAGCCCTTAACGCTTTTTTAGCAAGCAAAAGCCTAAAGCACCCTCATTGGGCGAGCGCTCACCCTAGGGACCACACGAGCGCTCGCCTGGACATCACACCACCCTGGTGTGATCGTACCTTTGAGCACTTTTGGCCTTTTGTGAATAGTACACGAACCTTTGAGCACCGCATGAGCAGTATACGAACGCTCGTTGACCAATTTTCAGACCCTTCGACAATATCCAAAACGCACGGTTGAAAAATATTTTTTGCTTGTTGTGAACAGTACACGAGCGCTCGACCATGGACCACACGAGCGCTCACCCCTTTTTAAAAAACTTCCCATTTTGCTCTCAGCCTATTTCTCTTATAAATATCCCACCCCATTCAATCCCCAGCCTTCCTTCTGCCCCCTGAGCCCTAGAGAAACCTTGTTGCTTTGATTCTTGAATGTGTGTGAGGTTGTGAGTGTCTTTGGAGAAGAAGGAGGTGTCCTTGGAAAGCTTGCTTGTTGAGGTAACCACTATATCATCCTTGTGTTTTGTTGAGTTGTTTATGCTAGCTTAGCTTTCCAAGTGTTGTTATTATTCTCCTAGTATTGCAAGCTTTAAAGATGTTATAGCAAGTCCTTATACCAATTTTCTTTTAAAAGAACAAAGAATAATTTTGAAGGGTTTTCAAACCACCCTTGTTCTCTTTACAAGTTGCCACCCCAGACTGGCCGTAGGGGGTAGCTGAAAAACTACCTCTAGGCCAAATGGGGGTGGCTCGGCCACCCCCAAAGCCTATGGGGGTAGTTTCGGCCACCCAAAAAACCCATTTTGGGGGTGGCCGAACAACCTCCAGCTTTCTTCTTCTTCTTTTTTTTTTTTAAAAAAATTGTTTTAATTTTTTAGTTATTAATTGTTTGATTTTAATTATTTTTAATTTTTAATTTTTAATATTACTCATTGCCACATGTCTACTTTTTATTGGGTTGATGTGGACTTCCGTTATTTTTTTGGACAGAAGTTGGACGGAAGTGCTAACTCTATTTTAATCTGTGTTCTCAATAAATAACTTCGAGTAGACCTACAAGCAAACTTGTAGCTTTTAGATTGCCAACAACTTCAAGTTTTTAAACACTAAAGTGGCCAATAGATTAACTTTAGACTATGTTTGGGATTGCGTTTAAAAAATAGAGCTTTTAAGTAAAAAAACGCTTAGGCCAAAACTTTATTTTTAAGTTTTTGTCAAACGTCCGTTTTGGCCATTTTTTAACCTTTAAAAGCGTTTTCAATTTTTTTTTTATCAAACAGGTACTTTTTTCTTTGCACGAACTTTTTGAGTATTAAACATACTTTTAGGCCCTTCAAACGTACACCCATATAGGCTTTTAATCTACAACCAACTTTGTGCTTTCATTGTCATGTTCCACAAACAAGAAAGCTCTATATATTACCTTTTGTGAACCATTTTTTATTTTATTTTCTCCCATCCAAAATCCTTTTGTCAATCCTTAGCTCTCATAAATGGAGCAGAGACATGAAGTGAAACAACATAAATTGCAAGGTAGTTTTGGCGTTTGAGATTATATTAATTTAGTAGCAGTGAAGCATAAAGAATAAACCTTAAGTAAATTTTATGTCCCAATAAGAAGTACATTTAAGAAAAAAAAAAAAAAAAAAAAAAAAAAAAAAGAGATGAGAAAAGGCTCAAGAGGATGCTAGAAAATCCCAAGCAATTTATTTAAACATAAAAACACGCCACTTGAAAGTACTTTAAGAAATAAAAAAGACAAATCAAATAAAACCAATATAAAAAGATATCAGATACCCCGATTTTTGTTTTCAGAAAGTGTCAGTTTAATTTTTTGAAGCTTCCCAAGCACATCTTTGATATCGACTCTTTCATCTGGTAACTCTTCCGAACATCTTAAGCCTAATTCCATGATGGATGAGAGAACACTTTGCATGATAGTTACATCTCTTCCATTTTCTATTCCCAATAAACCGTCATCCACAACGTCCATTATTTTGTCAGGAAGTGATGTGTTTATCCATTTTCTCAAAGTCAACTCTCCTACAAACATGTCGTCGGTAGGTTTCTTCCTTGTGATCATCTCCAGCATTATTATACCATAGCTATAAACATCACCTTTGATGGAGACTTTTCCTTCGGAACCATATTCTACATGCTCACAATTGTAGAGAAAGCCTTTTAAGTTAGTAATTCAATTTTTTTAGAGAGAGAGAGATATCCATATATCTTAGCCAAAAGACCAAAAAAAAAAAAAAAAAAAAAAAATTACGGAGATATACATACAAATTACATATGCTAGAATATTAATTAAATTATCTCAAATTCCTTGACTCCACATTTTACTCTTTTATTGTCACTAAATTAGGTGATATTTGATCATATACTAAGGGAAAATATTAGAATATTAATTAAACAATATTATGCAAATTTATATCTAAATATGTAGTGTAATTGTATTTGATACAAATTTTTCTTTTAACATATTTTAGACACGAGGAATAAGCATGTAATTATCCACTGACTAAGCAATCATAGTTTGTGTAAATTTTATTATTAGTGCATATTCATATGAATCTAAGGCCTATATTAAATTGAATTTTGGAAAATTGACATGTTTAGCGATATCCTTGAAACTAGCAACTATTATTATTCTTGGTGTTGGCCACTATTAGATGGCCTCTTAGCAATAAAATAAGTACAGGTGAATTCATGTACCTGGTGCGATGTAGCCAAGTGTACCAAGAGTTTTAGTTTGCGTAGAATCCTTGCTTTCAGTTAAAATCTTCGCAATGCCAAAGTCACCCACATGTGCAACCATGTCTTCATCTAAAAGGATATTGCTAGGCTTCAAATCACAGTGCACCACAGATTCTAATTGATCATAGTGGAGATAGTACAACGCCGATGCAACATCAACCATAATGTCTACTCTTTGAAGAATATTCAAGCAGTAGTTATAA
>NC_081549.1:1082848-1095396 GCF_901000735.1 Corylus avellana | reverse complement strand
CAAGATATAATCTTTGTAACCCCTCCAATCCACCAATTGTGGATGGTATGTTTCCGGTCAAATTGTTATTGCCCAGATCAAGCCATGTCAAGCCTTTTAAGGAACCTATACTCATAGGAATGTGACCCTTTATTTTGCTTTCAGATAGAAGAATGGTGTTAAGGGTGCTTGAAAGGTTCCCAATAGAATCTGGAAGAGTAATATCCAAGGGATTAGAGAATATGGCCAGTCGTTCCAAAAATCTGCAATTAGATAAAGATGAAAGGAAACTAAACTCTTTATCTTGAGAATCCCCTATTAGTTGATTGCCGCCCAGAAAAAGTATTCGGAGGTATTTCAAGTTTCCAAGACTTTTGGGTATTGGTCCAGATAGTAAGTTATAGGAAAAATCTAATAGGACAAGCTTGGAACAATTTGAAAGATATGATGGGATATGACCATTAAGTTTGTTGCCACCGCTAGCCCAAATTTTAAGATTAGGGCAAGGAAGTTGAGTCTCAAATGGAATATTTCCAAACAAGGAATTTTGCACCAAGTAGATTTCCTGTAGAGATGACATGTTGAAAATTGCTTGGGGTATTTCTCCCGTAAGATTATTTGCTGCAAAATTCAATCTATATACATTTGGAAGACGCCATAAATCATTGGGAATACTTCCTTTAATGTTGTTTTCTTCAATGGCAAACTCAATTAACGTCGACAAGTTACTTGCAGTAGGAGGTATATTACCGGTTAGGTCGTTACCTCCAAGATATAGGAATTCAAGCTTTTCTAAACCCCCATAACCTTTTGGAATACTCCCAACAAATTTATTGTATGATAGGGATAAGGATACAAGCTCTCTACAGTAGTTCATTTGTGAAGGGAGTTGACCACTAAATTCGTTGAACGAAAAAAAAAGATATTGAAGATTAGGACAATGGCTGCAGAGATCCATTGGAAGAGTTCCTGAGATGTGATTGACTGAAACAAGAATTGTGGTTATAGAGGATATGTTAAAGATGAGAAAAGGAAATGGACCAGTGAGACTGTTGTATTGCAAATTCAAGACCTCTAGCAATGACATGTTGGCGAGGGTTGATGGAATTACACCCGTAAGATGGTTAATCTTTAGATGTATTTCTCGAAGATTCCGACAATTATGCAAAGTTGGAGGGATAGTACCTTCCAATAGGTTGGACGACAACTGGAGTATTCTCAAACGGTGTAGGTGACTGATCTCATGGGGCAGAGAACCAAAAAAACTATTGTTACGTAGATTAAGATAAACGAGGAAAGAGAGGTTACCAATATGAGGAGAAATGGTGCCTTGGAGGCCCATGTAGGAAAGGTTCAAAGCAGTGACTCTTTGCCTGCGTCGGCTACACGAAACACCAATCCAATTGCAGAAGTTTGTAGTTGTGGACCAATTACCAGCCAAGACAGTTTCGTTTGAACTGGATCTGATTTTAGAATTGAAAGCAATGAGAGCTGATCGGTCGGTAATGTTGGTGGAAGAGTGAGCCAACTGAAACGTGCATGACTGCGCTAACAAAAAACCCAAGAACAGGAGAATGGAGTGCGTTTTTGTTTGCATCATGATGAGTGTCCACGAGAGATCTAGATATTGAGAGAAGGGTGAGAGTTTATAGAAAAAGAAGGCTTTTTATGGTTGAAGTGAAGCATTGCATCTTCTTTGACTAGTCGCTCTATCTTGACTATATAATTGGTGAAGCGATCACTTAATTGGGGAGTCTAAAGTCACGGGTGATCCAAAATGGGTAGTCTAAAGTCACGGGTGATCCAAAAAGGAGGAAAGTAGAGAAATAAAAGGAAAGAAGAGGAAGGACCGAAGGAGGGAGTATGTGGGGAAAAGAAAAGGAAATGAGAGTAGTTGTTCTTTTATTTTTTATTTCATAGTGTTGTCATTTTGAGGGAGTATGTGGGGGTAAAAGATAAGGAAATGAGAGAGAGAGTAGTTGCGTGTGATAGTTTATTTCTTTTATTTTTTATTTCATAGTGTCGTCATTTTGAGTGTGTGAATAGTGAAGGATGAGGATGTATGATTGAGTGTGTGAATAATGAAGGATGAGATTATTATTACTTTTATGATAGTGGGAAAATCATTAAGCATATTTAATTTCTTATTAAATAAACTCACCCCACTTTGAACGACCACTTTCTCATTTTCTGTTCTTCTTATTATTTTATTTTTCTCTAGTTGCCGACACTTCCTCAATCACTCACCCCCCAACATTTGTGACAAGGATAATCTTGATCGTGTGTTGTACGTTGAAGGTAAGGTGAGTTATTTTTTTTAACATGTTCACACAAGAGAATGAGAGGAAAATTCGAACTAGTAATTTTCGCTTCATAAATTATGACCCATAACTGATTAAACAACCTCTTAAAAACAGGTGAGGTGAGGTGAGGTGAGTTTTATAATAAAATAAAAAAAGTTATTAGTCGCACTCACTATATATATATATATATATATATATATATATATATATATACAGAATTTGCAATTCGATGCTAAAATGAAAGTCTGAAACTTCAGCAGCTTGATGGGGCAGGAATAGACAAGACACTCTTTTATAAATCTTTGTTTTTTAAAATGGTGATATATATTTTTTCGTCTATATTTGTCATGTTTATTTTTTCGTCTCTGTGGACCACACTCAAATGGTGATATATATATATCATCTATGCCATGTTTTACATTTTTCAAAACAAGCAGCCCAATTATTTAGTTAGTGCGCACAAGGCTCTACTCTTTTTCCATATAGGTGGAAATTGAAGTTGTGGGTTTTTTTTTCCGGCCTCTTAAACAGTTGGCATTGTCACTTCATCTTCAAGTGACCAAGTAATTCCTGCCAAGGGAGATGATGACAAGGAAGAAATAAAGGGAGATGGCCCAGTTCTTGAAATTGCGTAGGACGTGTTTGTGAAAATGTAATTGGTTTGTGGATAATTAGGGTATTGCCAACCTTTTAATCAACTCAAGAGATGAATAATCTAATAATTAATAATCTTTTCATATTTTTCATTGAGCACTTGTGCGTTTATATAAGCAATTATTTAAGAATTAGGCTTGAACTGGAACACCCAATTCCTAAACCTACTGAGATTACAAATCTTATACTAATCCTACTAGGAATTTATGGCTGCTTTTACTTGGTAGCGATTTTATTTGAACGTGACTAAATAGTACGTACAAGAAAAAATAGCTTAAAAATTATTAAATGATTAAATTTACTTCTTATCAACTTAAACTTTTAAAATAAGTGATAAATTAATATAATATTAGAGCAAAAAATTCTACATTCACTTAATTTGAATTAAATATTCCACAATGCTGAATATAAAAACATACATATACACATTTTCAAGAATCAACCCGAAGAAGACCCGCAACGGGATCCACGGCAATTTCAAAGAAATTGCCGGTAGCAATTTTGACATCTAAGGCCAAGAAAATGCCACGTCCAGACCGCATTTATTATTTATTTATTTCACTTTCTTTCTTTTCACTTTACCCACGCTCCTCTTCTTCTTCTCTCCCCATTTTTTTTTTCTCGCCGACTGCTGACTGAAGGCCACAAAAATCTTTCCAAAGAAAATAATGAGCACAAAAAACTGTGAGAAACCCAAAAATCTTCTCGCCGACTATTTTTCTTGTTGTTAAACAACCGATTTTCTTGAGAGATGGAGAGCTGATTTGAGGCAGTGCAAAACCCTCATCGCTTCATTTCGTTAAATCCATTCAGAAAATCAGTCTGAGAAAACACACAGAAAATAAACAATTTTTTATTTGTGAGATTTATTTTAATACGAATCTCACATGACAACTCAATAAATAAATGTGAAGTGAATATTAAATATAAATGTGAATCCCATACTAGATTAACCTCTTGTAGTTGGTAATCAATTTTATCCTTTAGGGTATCAAACATTCAATTTTTTGTAATATTCTTTATTCATTAGGATTTTATGTTAAATATTTTCAAAATTCTCAAACTACTCCTATTTAAAATACAAAATTTAACACAATTTGCAAAAATACTTGCACCAGAATATTTGCAATTTTTTTTTAATTAAAAAAGTAGGGGTATTTTAAAAAATTTGAAAATATTTAACGAAAAATCTTAATGAACGGGAACTTGCAAAAATTTGAATTTTTGTGCTATAAATCGAGAGTTTTTGAACTTTAGGAGTAATTTCAAAAAGCATAAAAGTTCAGAAAGAATTTGTGAAGTTTCCCCGATTTCTTTTTATTTATGCTAGTCACTATAGCTATTTAATACAACAACTCTCCTTTTCACAAAAAAAAAAATAAAAAAATAAAAAAAAATAAACACACATGAAGATGTGCAAAATCCAAAATCATGAGAATAAAGAAGAGTTAAAAAACGGATGTTAATTCAACTGCGTCACGGACATCATGCCATGCCAATGGCCATCTTTTTAACTTCCCGCAAGTGGGCTCATGAGCTTTTTTGTCCGTAATTAAGCTCGTGAAGTTTTACGGTCGTTAAGTTCTTTCACTTCAAACTTCAAAGCGTGGCAACTTGCACAAGTATTTCAATACCGATTTGCTGATCAGAAAAAGGAAACTTTTGAATTTTTGAAAAAAAAAAAAAAAAAGAACCTTGAAAGGGTATTTACCGTAAGTGAGTCTAATTTGGATTAAAAAATATATATATATACAATCATATATGCAAGAAAAGAGAGAAAAAAATTAATTAAAATCGGTGACAAGCCCTGTCGCTGATATGTGTACGTGTATATAAATAGATAGCCTTTTGACTCATTTTTGTGCAACAGTCTCAGAACTGAAACAACACCAGCAGCGGCAAAAAGATTGATACTTTTGCATGATTTTCTCACACCCAGAGAAAAAGGTAATGACTAACATACAACCATGATGCACTTTTTCATTTTTCTCTTATCTTTTTGAATTTTTTTGGGAATTTTTGTTTTTCTCTGCAACTGCACACAGTTATCTCATCTTCTGACATCTAATTGTAATAATTTGGTTTGTTTGTATGGATAAAACGAAAAGAAAAGAAAAAGAATTTTAGATTGCCATTTCTCTTTCTCTCTCTCTCTCTCATCTGTCAGATATTAATGGGTATGCAGATTCCAGTGGGTTTTTGCAACTTGGTCTCGAGGCCCTTTTCAATCCCAGCTGTCCTATTTGTAGCAAAGTAGTTGGTGGGGATGGGACCAATTGACCCATCCTTTGCACCTCCTCTGTGGATGGATATATCAGGATAACCCATCAACATCACCCATAATTTCTATGTCTACCCCTTGTAAATTTTCACCACAATTTCAAGCTCCTTTTCTTAACTTAACACCCTAATTTTGTTGTTTTTCATGCTTGTTTGCTTTGTTTTGTTTTGTTTTGGGTTTTTTTTAATGGATTCTGGTTGCTCGTAGTTTGTTCTTATTAGGCCCCTTATTCTGCTTTGTTGTTTGTATTTTCTGTGTTGGTAAAAATTTTTAACAAAGAGAGAAGGGGTGGAGTAAGGTCTTGGGCACTCAAGGTTAGGTTTTTCCTTTCCTGTTAATTCAATCTGTTTAGCAAAATTGGAAGAAAAGTTTTTGATTGTTGGTTAAACTGTCAAACTCCAGATAGTGGTAGTACTTTGAATTTTCGTAAATTCTGTTCTCTTCCTCCCGATGGCGTTTTGTGTAGTTGCTGGGATTCACTGTTTTCAGGGTTAAAAATCTCAGGAATTACCGAACTTGAGTATTTTCAACCTATGGTTTAAAACCACGGAACCTTTTAGTGGGTTTTACTGTTTTGGTTTTTCTTGACTGAAAAAAGGTGAGCAATTGAGATAGGTTCTTTCTAAATTTAGTTAGAATCCACAATCTCGGCCATTTTCCTAACACTTCACACTCGTACTCTCCCCCGGTATTTGAATGAAATTGGCTCATTAATTTAAGGTTCTTTTGAGATTACGGTTCTAATGTGTGCAATTTTAAAAATTGTATTTTTGAAATTACTATTTTTTGAAATTATAAATGTGTTTGATAAAACATATTACTGTTTTATCAAATATTTATTATGCAAAATCATAATTTTAATATATATATATATATATATATATATATATATATATTTTCAATTTTTAGATTAAATACTTTTTTAATCGCAATGACAAACATCTTAGATATTTTTAAAAAACACATTATTCTTATTGAATCGCAATCTTAAAAGCATCATAAATTCCATTAGTATCATTTGTGGACTCCTCCTTTGCACAAAAACATTGTTCCCTTCTCACCTCAATTAATTGAGAGACATCAAAAGAAACGTTTTCAAACTTTGAAAGTATGCGTTTCTTTCTCAATACTTGATTTACACATGATGCGAAGGATGAGCAGAACATTATCGTTTAAATCTAACACTTACACATGTTAGGCCAAGCAAAAAAAAAAAAAAGCTGTATATTATGGTCTTGGATCTTCTTAATGTAAGGTACATTCAGCGTGTACTAGGCACACCTTTCTTTGATTAGAAAAAAAAAAAAAAAAAAGCACACCTTTCTTTACCGACAACGACAACGACGGGAGACCACATAAGTCAAATAGTAGATAAATTTATCTGTTTGAGTTAATAAAAATAAAAAAAATAAACTTCATTATTTAATTTAGTATTTTAATGCCTAATTATTAAATCACCACTTATCAAAACTTTGATTGCTCGGTGTAAATCATTTCTTCGAAAGTATGCTTGTTAATTTGTTTTACCCGCAACATTAATCAATTAGTTCTCCAAGTAAAAAAACATTAATCTTTTAAAGTCAATACTTTTGATGTTATTTGGTGTGTTGTTGGAATTCAAAACGTAAGTACTAATTAATATTATGTAAAATTATTATTTATTACATTCGAATTCAAAATGTTTTTTTTTTTTTTTTTTTTTTTTCAGATTAAAGAAAGGAAAACCAACCTACATACCCTCTTTAGTCTTTACTTGTTACTTTTAGTTTTGGAATGGTTATAATAATCCTTCACTTATTTGAAAATTGAGTTTATGTCTGGGTTTAGTATATATATAAACCTTTAAATATTCCACTTGTTCAAATAAAAAAGTTGTTTAATTAATATATAATAAGCATGCTTTTCGTGTTGAGATACCATATATGTACCAAAATATCAACTTTTCCTTTTTTTATATTTGAAAATTGATAGCTTTATGATCTCCTTCTTTAATTTTGAAAGCTCAAAGCTCGTTTCTGTGTGCACATGAATTAACGTAGAAGGTTCTTAATCTTAGGTGATATAATTAGCCGATTTCGTGAGCTTTTAATTTGCCAGCAACTTCAAGTTTTTTAATTGATGAGCGGGAGAAAAACACTAAACTGGCCAATAGATAGGAAACTTGCTAAAGAAATCAGTTACTTCCAAAAGGACCACTCTTCCTTAAAGAGTGACTAAATTTGGAGTGATTGCCGGATGGAACACACGCTTCACTGTTGGAGCATTCTTTTAATCAAGATGTTTACGTTTCGGCTATAGTAGTTGATGTTCTAAATCGAGTCATAGCAGCCATTCTTCAACCCTTGCTAACGGACCGTTTATCTTACCAAGGCGTTATAAAGATATAAATTTTTTATGATAAATGAGGATTTTGTTTTAACATATGGATGTAGGCTTCTCTAATTTTTTATTTTTTATTTTTATTTTTTTAAGTTCATATATATGTACATATATAAGTCAGTAAATTGGTCATATTAATTTTTTGGCGTTTGAGATTACATTAATTTAGTACCTGTGAAGCATAAAGAATAAACCTTGAGTAAATTTGATACATGATCTCAATAAGAAATGTAAGATGAAAAAAATATGAGAAATGGGTAAAGAGAAAGATGTTAGAAAATCTCAGGCTATTTATTTAAACGTGAAAAGTCATACAAACATAAAACACAGCACTTGAAAGTACTTTAAGAAATAAAAAAGACAAACCAAATAAAACATAGATAAAAGATATCAGATACCCCGATTTCTGTTTTCAGAAAGTGCTAGTTTAATTTTTTGAAGTTTCACAAGCACATCTTTGATATCGACTCTTTCATTTGGTAACTCTTCAGAACACCTTAAGCCTAATTCCATGATAGATGATAGAACACTTTGCATGGTAGTTACATCTCTTCCATTTTCTATTCTCAATAAACCGTCATCCACAACTTCCATCATTCTGTCAGGAAGTAATGCATTTATCCATTGCCTCATAGTCAATTCTCCTTCAAACATGTTGTCGGTAGGTTTCTTCCTTGTGATCATTTCCAACAATGTTATACCGTAGCTATAAACATCGCCTTTGATGGAGACTTTTCCTTCAAAACCATACTCTATCCACACTCGCAATTGTACAAAAAGTCTTTAAGTTAGTTATTCAATATATATATATAAACTTATCTAAATATGGATTGGTTGTACTCATCTAGAATTACTTCATATTAAGCTAGTAAGCAAGAAGCATATAACGTGATTGTCCTTGATAGAAATATTTTTTAAAAAGTATTTTAGAATAATTAGCAATCGATGCATAAGTTGAATAAATATGTAATTATATCCACCAGCTAAGTAATCATATTTTGTGTAGTTTTTCTTGGTAGTGCATATTCAAATATAAACGTATGAATATGAAGCCTATATAAAATTGAATCATCAAAAATTTTCATTTACATTTGTATTCTTGAAACTAGCATCTATTGTTGTTCATGATATTAGCCATTTTTAGATACTCTCATACCAATAAAATAAGTAGAGGTGAATTTATGTACCTGGAGCAATGTAGCCCAGTGTACCAAGAGTTTTGGTTTGTGTAGCATCTTTGTTTTTGGCCAAAATCTTTGCAATGCCAAAGTCTCCCACATGTGCAACCATGTCCTCGTCTAGAAGAATATTGGTAGGCTTCAAATCACAGTGGACCACAGATTCTGATAGACAGTGGTGGAGATATTCCAACGCCGATGCAACATCAACCATAATGTTTACTCTTTGAAGAAGATTCAAGCAGTAGTTATAAGAGTATAACCACCTTTCAAGGCTACCGTTCGACATGTATTGCAGTACTAAAGCTCTAAACTCGGGGTTGGAGCATGTACTTATCACTTTAACAAGATTCCTATGTCGGATTGTCCGTAAGGCCTTGCATTCTGCATCGAAACTTTTGAAAGCACCGGCCAATTGCAATTTTAGAACTTTAATAGCAACAACAGTCCCGTCAAGTAACACGCCTTTGTAAACAGAACCAAAACCTCCATCTCCAAGCAAGTTGCTTTCACAAAAGTTGTTTGTCCCTTGGCAAAGCTCTTGATATGATACCATTCTATGCTTTGATAAAGACAATGTACTAAATAAACTTGGAAGCTGTATTTTACTTTCTCGATGTCTTCTCAACATATAGGCCAATGCTAGACAAAGTATAATTGAAGCAATGGTAGGAAGAAAATATTTGAGCAGACTCTGTTTCACCTTTGATCCTTTGGAGGTCAAACTTGGACAAGGTAAAACTCCAAAAATTGGATTCCCACAAAGCGCTTTGTTTCCTAAAAATGATTTAGCTGTGAAATTTGCAAAAGGCCCGCTAGATGGTATCTCTCCGGATAGCTTGTTGAAAGACACATTCAAATATTTGAGATATGAAAGTGCCTCAAGAGACTTAGGAATTGCACCAGATAGATCATTGTAAGAGAGATCTAAGACATCCAATCCTTTCAAGTCTCTGAAAGATTGTGGGATTTCTCCTTGAAATGAGTTCTTTGACAAATTCAAATAATTTAGGCTTTCAAATGCTCCAATGATGCTTGGAATATTTCCAATAATTTTGTTCCGAGATAAATCCATGCATTCAATAGTATGCAACTTTTTCATGTTTGGAGACAAATATCCACCCAGGAAATTCGATGATAGATCCAAAAACAATAGAGTTTCAAGTTTCCATAAATTTATTGGTATTGATGATTCTATTTTATTAGAATCTAGGAATAGCTTTTGGAGAAGATTGAGGTTTGAAATGCAATTTGGAATGGATCCAGAGATTTTGTTATGTGAGAGATTTAACTCGCCCAAGTTCTTTAATTCACATATGCCTTCTGGAATGAATCCTTCAATTTTATTACCACCAAGTTCTAATCTTTGTAATGCTTCCAATCCCCCAATTGTGGACGGTATATTTCCAGTCAAATTGTTATTTCCCAACCCAAGCCAGGTCAAGTTTTTTAAGAAACCTATACTCAAAGGAATATGACCCTTTATTTTGCTTTCAACTAAATCAATGGTGTGAAGGGTGGTTGAAAAGTTTCCAATAGAATCCGGAACAATAATATCCAAGGGATTGTAGGATATGGACAGTTCTTCCAAAACTCTACAATTAGAGAAAGATGAAAGGAAATTAAGCTCTTGATCTCCAGGTTCTCTTGTTAGTTGATTCTCATCCAGATTAAGAAATCGGAGATATTTCAATTGTCCAAGACTTTTTGGTATTGGTCCAGAGAGTATGTTTGAACTTAAATCTAATAAGACGAGCTTGGAACAATTTGAAAGATGTGATGGGATGAGACCACTAAATTTGTTGAGACCAAAAGTTAAAAGTTCAAGACTGGGGCAGGAAAATTCAGAATTTGATGGAAGATTGCCATATAGGGAATTATTAACCAAGGAGATTTCTTGTAGAGAGGACATGTTGAAAAGGCTTTGGGGGATTGTCCCTGTGAGATAATTATCTTGTAAATACAATATTTCCAGATTGGAAAGGCGCCATAAATCACTCGGAATGCTTCCTTTAATGTTGTTTTCCTCAATGCCAAATGCAAATAACCTCGACAAGTTACTTATGGTAGGAGGTATATTACCGGTTAAGTTGTTACCTCCAAGAGCTAGGATTTCAAGCTTTTCTAAACTCCCAAAACCTTCTGGAATACTGCCTTCAAATTTATTGTATGATAGGGATAAGGCTACAACATTTGTACAGTTATTCATTTGTGAAGGAAGTGGACCGCTGAACTCGTTGAAGGAAAGATAAAGTCTTTGAAGATTAGGACAATGGCTACATAGATCCATTGGAAGAGTACCTGAGATGTGATTTTCTGAAAGAGCAATTATGGTAAGAGAGGATATGTTAAAAATGGCAAGAGGAAATGGACCAGTGAAGCTGTTGTATTGCAAGTTCAAGAGTTCTAACGACGACATATTGCCAAGGGACGATGGAATTGCACCAGTAAGATGGTTACTCGCAAGACGTATTTCTCTAATATTCCGGCAATTATGCAAAGTTGGAGGGATGCTACCTTCCAATTGGTTGAATGACAGCCAGAGTATTCTCAAGCGATGTAGGCGATTGATCTCATGAGGCATAGAACCAAAAAAGCTATTGTTGCGTAAATTGAGATAAACCAGAAAAGAGAGGTTACCAATATGAGGAGAAATGGTGCCTTGGAGCCCCATGTAGGAAAGGTCCAAAGCAGTGACTCTTTGCCTGCGTCGGCTACATGATATGCCAATCCAATTGCAGAAGTTTGTAGCAGTGGACCAATTTGCAGCCAAGACAGTTTGGTTTGGACCGGAAGTGAGTTTAGAATTGAAGGCAATGAGAGCTGCTTGATCGGTAAAGCTGGTGGTGGAAGATTGGGCCAACTGAAGCATGCATAAGTACTGCAGTAACAGAAAACTCAAGAGCAGGAGAATATTGGAGGGCCTTACTATTATTAGCTTCATGAGTACTGTATTTGCAACAGAGAGAGAGAAATAGATAGAGAAGGGCTGAAGTTTGTGAAAAACAAGGCGTAGGGATGCTGCTTTTATAGTGGAAGTGAAGCATTGTGTTTTGGTGAGTTGGTGGCAACCAGCGTTGCAGTGGCGCACAAGACTTTAATTACTCTTTCTTCTATATGAGTGGAAATTGAAGGGAAATTAAATGATGATATCAAGTGTTGAGGTTGTGGGTTTTTCCCTCTTAAACAATTCGCAATGTCACTTGGAAGTCTAACCCACGCATATTCCTTTTCATCAATTGGCTTTGTGATTGGGAAGTCTTATATATAGTTGGTCTATAAGCACCAGCATTCTATCATTAAATTTTGATTTATTTTTTCGGTGGACGCATTCTGTTTTGGGCCTATAATGGGTTTGGCCATTTTCCGAACACTTCATACACTCGTAGTCTCTCCTGTTTTTAAACGAAATTGGCTAATCTAATTAATTTAAGGTTTGGAATTGTAGTTTCAATAAATGCAATTTTAAAATTGTGTTTTTAAAATCGCTATTTTTTAAAAAGGGAAATGCAATGTGTTCTTCTAGTTCTCCTAGTGTTCTCCCAACTGAGATGTGACTTTTAAAATTACCGTTGAATTTAATATTATCATTATTGACTTTTAATTTATTTGTGATTTTAAAAGCCACATAACAGGAATAGGATCCTTTTCCAGTCCATTTTGCACTGGAGAATATCCAGTTCATGGCTAGGATTTATTCTTAGAAATCCTAAAGCCATAAATAGGACACTTGTCCACTAACTAAAAATAATAATAAAATATTATTTTATATTT
>NC_081549.1:1076481-1082748 GCF_901000735.1 Corylus avellana | reverse complement strand
TCTTTTTCTTCTTCTTCCTCTATCTTATTTTTCTCCTTTTCTTCTTCCCTCTAGAGGAGCTGGTGGCCGGATGTACAGAGACTCCTTTTCTCCTTCTCCGTTAATAAAAAAAAAATATAAACTTCATTATTTAAGTTAGTATTTTAATGCCTAATTATTAAATCACCACTTATCAAAACTTTGATGGCTCAGTATAAATCGTTTCTTCAAAAGTATGCTTGTTAATTTGTTTTACCCGCAACAATCAATTAGTTGTCCAAGTAAAAAAACATTAATCTTTTGAAGTCAATACTTTTGATGTTATTTGGTGCGTTGTGGGAATTCAAAATGTTAGTACTAATATTATGTAAATTTACTATTTATTACATTCGAATTCAAAATGTTATTTTTTTTTTAGATTAAAGAAAGGAAAACCAATCTTTAGTCTTTACTTGTTACTTTTAGTTTTTGAATGGTTATATTAATCCTTCACTTATTTGAAAATTGAATTTATGTCTAGGTTAGTATATATATAAACCTTTAAATATTCCACTTGTTCAAATAAAAAAAAAAAGTTGTTTAATTAATATATTAAGCTTGCTTCTCTTGTTGAGATACCATGTACCAAAAGATCAACTTTTCCTTTTTTTATATTTGAAAATTGATAGCTTAATGATCTCCTTCTTTAATTTTGAATGCTCGAAGCTCGTTTCTATATATGTTCACATGAATTAACGTAGAAGCTTCTTAGGTGATATAATTAGCCGATTTCGTGAGCTTTTAGTTTGCCAGCAACTTCAAGTTTTTTAATTAAAGAGCGGGAAAAAAACACTAAATTGGCCAATAGATAGAAAACTTGCTAAAGAAATCAGTTACATCCGAGAGGATCACTCTTCCTTAAAGAGTGACTAAATTTGGTGTGAGTGCTGGATGGAACACACGCTTCACTGTGGAGCATTCTTTTAATTAAGATGTTTAAATTTCGGCTATAGTAGTTGATGTTCTAAATTGAGTCATTGCAGCCATTCTTCACCCCTTGCTAATGGACCGTTTATCTTACCAAGGCCTGATAAAGATATAAATTCTTTATGATAAATGATGATTTTGTTTTAACATATGGATGTAGGCTTCTCTAATTTTTAATTTTTAATTTTTTTTAAGTTCATATATATATGTACATATATAAGTCAGTAAATTGGTCATATTAATTTTTTGGCGTTTGAGATTATATTAATTTAGTACCTGTGAAGCATAAAGAATAAACCTTGAGTAAATTTGATATATGATCTCAATAAGGAATGTAAGAGGAAAAAAAGATGAGAAAAGGGTAAAGAGAAAGATGTTAGAAAATCCCAGGCTATTTATTTAAACGTGAGAAATCATACAAACATAAAACACAGCACTTGAAAGTACTTTAAGAAAGAAAAAAGACAAACCAAATAAAACCTAGATAAAAGATATCAGATATCCTGATTTCTATTTTCAGAAAGTGTCAGTTTAATTTTTTGAAGTTTCATAAGCACATCTTTGATATCGACTCTTTTATTTGGTAACTCTTCAGAACACCTTAAGCCTAATTCCATGATAGATGATAGAACACTTTGCATGGTAGTTACATCTCTTCCATTTTCTGTTCTTAATAAACCGTCATCCACAACTTCCATCATTCTATCAGGAAGTGATGCATTTATCCATTGCCTCATAGTCAATTCTCCTACAAACATGTTGTCAGTAGGTTTCTTCCTTGTGATCATCTCTAACAATGTAACACCGTAGCTATAAACATCTCCTTTGATAGAGACTTTTCCTTCATAACCATATTCTATCCACACTCACAATTGCAGAGAAGGCCAAGTTAGTAATTCAACTTTTTCTTGTAAAAAAATGTATATATATATATATATATATATATATATATATATATACACACCAAACTCATAAAGAAGAATTATAATTATGCCATGAAAAACTTTTAATAAGTCCACATACATACTTTTATGAGCGGACTGTTGACCTTTGTTATCATAAGGGCAATGTTCTATTTTTTTAAGTAATTATTTACATAAATAAAAATAAACTTACTTCGTCAAAGTTAAACATAAATTAATCATCACTCGTGGATAGCTTTTTTATTTATTTTTTATTTTTTATTTTTTAATATATCAATTTTAGTGCAATCGTTCCAATACATTTTGTATTCGAAACTACACTATACCTATTCGATTAAATTACTCCATATTAACGTAGTGAGCAAGAAGCACATAATATAATTGTCTTTGATATAAATATTTCTTTTAGCATATTTTATAATAATTAGTAATCAATAAATAAGAGGAACAAAAGGTAATTGCATGTCTGCCGACTAAGCATCATGATTTGTGTAATTTTTATCATTAGTGTATATTCATATGAATCTAAGGCCAATATAAAATTAGATTATGGAAAATTGACATGTACATTGATATTCTTGAAACTTAGCAACTATTGTTGTTCTTAATATTAGCCACTATTACATAGCCTCTTAGCAATAAAATAAAAAGAGGTGAATTTATGTACCTGGAGCGATGTAGCCAAGTGTACCAAGAGTTTTGGTTTGTGTAGCATCCTTGTTTTCAGCCAAAATCTTTGCAATGCCAAAGTCTCCCACATGTGCAACCATGTCCTCGTCTAGAAGGATATTGGTAGGCTTCAAATCACAGTGTACCACAGATTTTGATAGACAGTGATGGAGATAGTCCAACGCCGATGCAACATCAACCATAATGTTTACTCTTTGAAGAAGATTCAAGCAGTAGTTATAAGAGTATAACCATCTTTCAAGGCTACCGTTCGACATGTATTGCAGTACTAAAGCTCTAAACTCAGGGTTGGAGCATGTACTTATGACTTTAACAAGATTCCTATGTCGGATTGTCCGTAAGACCTTGCATTCTGCATTGAAACTTTTGAAAGCACCGGCCAATTGCAAATTTAGAACTTTAATAGCAACAACAGTCCCTTCAAGCAACACGCCTTTGTACACAGAACCAAAACCTCCAGCTCCAAGCAAGTTGCTTTCACAAAAGTTATTTGTCCCTTGGCAAAGCTCTTGATATGATACCATTCTATGCTTTGATAAAGACAATGTATTAAATAAACTTGGAAGCTGTATTTTACTTTCTTGGTGTCTTCTCAACATATAGACCAATGCTAGACAGAGTATAATTGAAGCAATGGCAGGAAGAAAATATTTGAGCAGATTCTGTTTCACCTTTGATCCTTTGGAGCTCAAACTTGGACAAGGTAAAACTCCAAAAATTGGATTCCCACAGAGTGCTTTGTTTTCTAAAAATGATTTAGCTGTGAAATTTGCAAAAGGCCCGCTAGATGGTATCTCTCCGGATAGCTTGTTGAAAGACACATTCAAATACTTGAGATGTAAAAGTGCCTCAAGAGATTTAGGAATTACTCCAGAGAGATTATTGTATGAGAGGTTTAACACATCTAATCCTTTTAAGTCTCCAAAAGATTGTGGAATGTCTCCTTGAAATGAGTTCCTTGACAAATCAAGATAATTTAGGCTTTCAAAAGCTCCAATGATGCTTGAAATATTTCCAGTAATTTGGTTCCAAGATAAATCGATGGCTACAATAACCTTCGATTTTTTCATGTTTGGAGACAAATACCCACCAAGGGAATTCAATGATAGGTTCAAAAACAATAGATTCTCAAGGTTCCATAAATTTAATGGTATTGGTGATTCCAGCCTATTAGAACTCATGTATAGCTTTTGCAGATTATTGAGGTTCGAAATGCAATTTGGGATAGATCCAGAGATTTTGTTATTTGAAAGATCTAACTCACCTAAGTTCTTTAGTTGACATATGCTTTCTGGAATGAATCCTTTGATTTTATTACCACCAAGATATAATCTTTGTAACCCCTCCAATCCTCCAATTGTGGATGGTATGTTTCCAGTCAAATTGTTATTGTTCAGATCAAGCCAGGTCAAGCCTCTTAAGGAACCTATACTCATTGGAACACGACCTTTTATTTGGCATTGGTTTGCATAAATGGTTCTAAGGGTGGTTGAAAAGTTTCCAATGGAATCCGAAAGAGTAATATCCAATGGATTATTGAATATGGCCAGGAGTTCCAAACCTCTGCAATTAGATAAGTATGAAAGGAAATTAAGCTCTTGATCTTTAGGCTCTCCTGTTAGTTGATTGCCATGTAGACCAAGCCATCGAAGGTATTTTAAGTGTCCAAGACTTTTTGGTATTGGTCCAGAGAGTATGTTTAAACCTAAATCTAATACGACGAGCTTGGAACAATTTGAAAGATACGATGGGATGAGACCACTAAATTTGTTGTAACCAAAAGTTAGAGATTCAAGACTGGGGCATATTTTTTGAAAGATACGACGGGAAAATTCAGAATCTGATGGAAGATTGCCAGATAGGGAATTATTTGCCAAAGCGATTGTTTGTAGAGAGGACATGTTGAAAAGGCTTTGGGGGATTGTCCCTGTGATATAATTATTTGTTAAATACAGTTGTTCCAGATTGGAAAGACGCCATATATCACTCGGAATGCTTCCTTTAATGTTGTTAACCTCAATGGCAAATTCATATAACCTCGACAAGTTACTTATGGTAGGAGGTATATTACCAGCTAAGTTGTTACCTCCAAGATATAGCCCTTCAAGCTTATCTAAACTTCCAAAACCTTTTGGAATACTGCCTTCAAATTTATTGTATGATAGGCTTAAGAGTACAAGCTCTTCACAATAATTCATTTGTGAAGGGAGTTGACCACTGAATTTGTTGTCTGAAAGGGCAAGCTTTTGAAGATTAGGACAATGGCTGCACAGATCCATTGGAAGAGTTCCTGAGATTTGATTATCTGTAAGGCCTATTGCGGTTAGAGAGGATATGTTAAAGATGACAAGAGGAAATGGACCTGTGAGACTATTGAATTCCAAATCCAAGAACTCTAATGATAACATGTTGGCGAGGGTTGATGGAATTGCACCCGTAAGATGATTTCCCGCAAGTCGTATTACTTGAAGATTCCTACAATTATGCAAAGTTGGAGGGATGCTACCTTCCAATTGGTTGAATGACAGCTGGAGTGTTCTCAAGCGATGTAGGCGACTAATCTCATGGGGCAAAGAACCAAAAAAGCTATTGTTGCGTAGATTAAGATAAACCAGGAAAGAGAGGTTACCAATATGTGGAGAAATGATGCCTTGGAGTCCCATGTAGGAAATGTTCAAAGCAGTGACTCTTTCCCTGCGTCTGCTGCATGAGATGCCATTCCAATTGCAGAAGTTTGTAGTCGTGGACCAATTAGCAGCCAAGACAGTTTGGTTTGGGCCGGAAGTGAGTTTAGATTTGAAGGCAATGAGAGCTGCTTGATCGGTAAAGCCGGTGGTGGAAGATAGGGCCAACTGAAGCATGCATGAGTACTGCACTAACAGAAAACCCAAGAGCAGGAGAATATTGGAGGGCCTTTCTATCACCATCATGACAGTGCAAGAAGAAGAGAAAAATAGATAGAGAAGGGCTGAAGTTTATGAAAAAGAAAGGCGTAGGGATGCTGCTTTTATAGTGGAAGTGAAGCATTGTATTTTGGTGATCAGTTGGTGGCAACCAGCGTTGCAGTGCGCACAAGACTTTAATTACTCTTTCTTCTATAAGAGTGGAAATTGAAGCGAAATTAAATGATGATATCAAGTGTTGAGGTTGTGGGTTTTTCCCTCTTAAACAATTCGCAATGTCACTTGGTAGTCTAACCCACGCATATTCCTCTTCAACAATTGTCTTTGTGATTGGGTAGTCTTATATTTGGTCTATAAGCACCAGCACTCTATCATTAAATTTTGAAAAAGGGCGGTAAATGGGAGCTTCCTGTTTTATTTATTTATTTTTTTGGTGGACGCATTCGTTTTCGGCCTATAATGGGTTTGGCCATTTTCGAACACTTCAGACACTCACTACAAGAAATTTGGTCATTAGCAACCAACTTATTAGCGGCGACCCCAAAGTTGCCGCTAATGAGGGATCATTAGCGGCGACTTTTAAAAGTCGCCGCTAATGAGAGGCCATTAGCGGCCACTTTATCGTCGCCGCTAATAGCGGACGCTAAATACCAAAATAGTTGATATTTAGCAGCAACACTAATAGCGGCAACATGTGTTGCCGCTATTTACTACCCATCAGCGGCCACCTTACCAAGTTGCCGCTGTTAGGCACTCAATAGCGGCGACTCGAGTTGCCGCTATTTAAACACAATTAGTGGCAACAA